>NW_015094509.1:11912166-11939313 GCF_001431845.1 Calidris pugnax
TCTTTCTCTTAAAACTCCATGAGCATAACTTTTCCCTTGGAATTGAAGATTTCTTGTGTTTTTTTTTTTTTTTTTTTTTTTTTTTTTTTAACTTAACAGGTGCAATGGATGTAGAAGAGAGGAATCGCCAAATGAAAATGAGCAAGTACAAACAGGTAGCAGGATCAGATTCCAGGCTGGAACAAGATTATCATTCTAAGGCAAGGGAGTTTTGTTTTGAAAAGCAACAAAATATGCTAAACTAAAATATCCAATATCCTTTTAGAAAGTAATATATGAGTGGGAGGTTGTTTCTTGAGTAAAAGTTTCATGTGTACCTATAATAAAATTATTGGAAACGTGCAGCAAAACACTTAACACAGAGTGTTCTTGATTATTAAAATTTAAGAAGGATAAGTTAAATCAAATAAAAGTGGCAGTAATTATCTGTTGGAAAGAACAATAGGGCCATGATTTAAAAGCTCAAAGAGAAGGAAAAAAAGGGGTTTATTGAGTGACAGATGGAATGAGAGCTATTGAAACCTGTTCATAGCTTTCATATAGTTGAGCATAGGGTTATCTTGATATACTGAAAACTGGAAGATGTAGCGTTATTTAGTTTAAAAGTGGCAGTTTAGCTTTTGGAAAAGTATTTTATGTATCAACACAAGCTTTCACCCTAGCTGTGGCAATTGCCAAAAATCTGAATTGTTTCATAGCAGTATAGTCCCAAATATACTATCCAAAATTTCCTGCTATGTGGAACAGGGTCATGTCATATACAGTGTGTTAATTAAAGTAATCAAGATATTTTCAATTTAAACTTCTATTATACAAAAATAATTTAGTGTCCTCTAAAAAACTTCATTAATTGAGGTCAGATTATAAGTGGGAAACACGAGACTTCTGACCTATAAAAGCTGGGTGAGGAAGAGAAGTCTGATTTAGACTTTTATTTCCAGGATGTAGTTCCTTGCTCCAAGGATCTTTAATGTTTGAAGACAAAGAAATCATCAAAATCATCAAATTTATTAAGTATTATTAGTTTTGCAGATAATGCAGAGTAATATACTTGATATAATTACTTTCTAGAATGTACATTTCAATGGGGGAAAATAGAAGAAGAGCTGTAGTGAAGCCCATGACAAAATGAAATGCACTATTAATGAAAATAGTTAGAATTGACAAAACAAAAAAACCCTGTGAAAATGGCTTAGAATACTTTAAAACTCTGTAGATGTGCTGCATGATTATTTGGGTATTTTACAAATGTAGTTTTTACTGCAGAAGGCCTAGGAATTTTTTTTTAACATGTAGGAAGGACTTGGTATACTGTCATGTTTAGATGCTTGTTTTATGATGACACGGCAAAATTATTTTCACGTTGTCAGCTTTGAAAGGTGTTACCGTTTAGATCTGAGCATAGTACTGTGAGCAGACCTTCTTGCAAGTGTTATGATTGTATGTACCACAGAAATATGATGTTATGTATTGTATGTATAACCAGACTTATTCTGCTAATACTCCTGCTCCCTTGATGCTTAACTGAAATTTGAGTCAGAAGTAGGACTGGCATGGGGTAAAGAGAATAAATGGTCTCTCATGTGAAGGAGCTGGATAAAATATAACTACCTAAGGAAACATTTCCTACCCTTGTTTTTCCATTTCACCCACAACCATATTATTGGGCCTCACCATCCATCTTTTATCTTTTTTATTAAAATTTTACCTTCAGTATTATTCGAATGTATTAAAGAGGAAAATAATGAATGGAATTATTTTATGAAAATGGTGATTTATTTATTGCACACATCAAACAAATTGTCTCCAGAAATAAACAGTTAATTTACTCTTCTGCCAAAGTGTAGTTTCAGTATTTGAAAATGAGTTATTTATTCTATCAATGAACTTATGGAACTAGACACTGAATATTCACATATATGTATTAATTCATAATGCATTATTAAAATTGTGTAGTTTTAAAGCCATATAAGAACCATAACTCTCATAAGCCATATGAGAGTTCGGTCTTCACTTTTTTACTACCACTGGTTCAGTTCCCCTTAATTAAGTGTCTATATTATCTAGAGACAGAAAATGAGTAAGTACAATTTATCTACCTGGTTTCTACAAAAATTCTTGTGGAATTATGAACTGAAACACGTATGTCAAATGCTGACTGAAATCTCATGGTCTGTATACTATACAGTGACTTTGACTTTTTAAATCTGACAGCTGGCACAAGCAGGCAGTCAAGCATGCCATGGCTGAGAAAAATGTCATTACGTAGGTACTAAGCAACATTCAGGAAAGTTAGCACATGCAATTTGCTTTTACATTTCTGTTCTATTTCTTTTTTTTTAAATGGGAGTCAACAGCAACTGTATGTCCCTCATGATTACTTAAAAAAAAAAAAAATCCTTCCTTGCTGAGAAAGCAAAAGGTGTGACAGTAGAAGTTATATTAAATGCTTAAATATTAAAATAGGCATCCTGTGTTATACCTCTCTAGTTTTATTCTACCTCTGAAAGTCAGTACTAGAGGCTTTAGAGGAAGGTACATACATTTCTATGGTGCATAGTTATATATTAAGAACCTTGTGGGAAGAGTTCACTTCCAGACATCTGTATTCTTAGAAGCTGCTGGAATATGAAATTGATTTTCCCTTATATTTTTTCCCCAGGACTGATAAAATGGCAGATTGTATTTTTATTATTCATATACATGCCTCATTATTTTTTGAAAACTAAGTGTTCTGCTTCCATAATATTTTGTATATATGAGTTTGGCAAGTGATATATTGTGTAAAAGAGTTATTTCCCTAAATGCAGAAGTTGCGTAAGTATGGATTCAGCACAGACATAAGGAAAGCAAGCAATATATTTGATTTTCATATAAACATACTGACAACTAAAGAGACATGAGAGGAAAAGCAACGTGGGCATTAAGGATTAGGTAAAAGTATTTCTGGCATTGGAACAACTATTTATTTCTGAATATTGAGTACTAGTAGACTTGTAGTAGACTAGTCGTAGACTAGCAGACTGAAGTCTGAATTGCAGTGCTGGTAGAAGCTGACCTGGAGGAAAACTTGAGTTCTGCTAATACAGATAAAAAAGTGCAGTAGGAAAGTGTTCCACCAGAGGGAAAAAAAGCCAGTTACTCTACTGTAGCTCTGCAACACTAGCCTGATTGATGCAATTTTCCTCAGTAATGTTTCTAGGACTCCTTTGTTGTTTTGCATAAAAATTAAGCTTCCCAGTTCTTAAGTGTGTAAGCAAGCTGCCCTGTGAAGAGGGCAGGGCCAAGGTGGGAGCACAGAGAAGCTGAGTGAGGAGCATCTGGATTCACTTTGGACTAGTTTGGTTGATCTGGTTTTTGAAGTCAATTCCCAAAAATACCTTTTAAAACCTTTCTGAAACTCTCTGCTTTGCTTCTTGCCTGGTGCTGCTGCCATTGGCTTTCTAAGAAACAAATCGATAGGGCTATACTGGGTGAGTAACTCCTTCCCCTGGCCATTCCCACCACTGCTCAGATTCAGGAGTGTCCCCACTGACAAACCAAAGGTAAAGGGTGGGAGGAATCGTGCCATTCCTCTCTCCTTGCCTTCATGACTGCAATGTTCCCAGTGGATTGACTAGGGAGAGTTGAAAAACTTTGTCGCTACTGAGAAAAAAGAGTGAAGATACACTTCTTGTATATGGAGCCCTAGAAATGTTTGCAATCAGTGTGAAATCAGTGTAGGACCAGGAGACAATTCCATCAACTCGGGCCATATTAACCACTACAAAACGGACTGAGGAACTAAACACGTTGAATGTCAAATTAAAGGGGGCTGGATTTACGCAGGAGTTAGAATAGTGAAAAATTATTATTTTCTTTAGGAACAAAGGTAAAAGAGAGACTGGCAACTAGCTGACACACATTTCAACCTCAAAGTATTGTGAGGCTAATTTTATTTGGTTTTTTAGGAGAAAATAACGACTACAAAAAGGCAAAGAAATATAACAGTTAGTAATAGTAATGTAGTAATTAGGAAGATAGTATATTAGAGCAA
This sequence comes from Calidris pugnax, assembly GCF_001431845.1. Taxonomy (NCBI): domain Eukaryota; kingdom Metazoa; phylum Chordata; class Aves; order Charadriiformes; family Scolopacidae; genus Calidris; species Calidris pugnax. Next base: position 11,916,203 of record NW_015094509.1, read on the forward strand.
CTAGGAACAAAGTTGGGGTAAAAGAGGTAGAAGACCAGATAAAAATTGAAGTTTTTGTAGAATTGGTGACAAGATTATTTAGCCACATGTAGAAAAGAGTACAACAAATAGAGAATAATGCAGAACATCAAAGAGGACTTTCCAACTCCACCTTTAATGATTTGTATTGATGATAAGACTGAAACTTTCTACATCATCAGATGTATGCAATGGTGCAGTTCCTGTTAATCAATAACCACAATTCAGGTTTTTGATAGGAGCATAATTCTCTGTGTTTGGTGTAGGAAACTAGTAGTATTAGGCAATCTAGCATGCTGCTTTGTAATCTTCTAACCTGTTAGCAAAACCAAGACAAATTAAGCAGTGGAAGAATTAAGCATGTGTTCAGCTTATTTGATCAGTGTAGATGCAGCTGAAATACCCTTGGAGGCTGCAGACACTGACAAGCTGCAGTTCTTCAGACTGAGACACTTTGATTTAGCAATGAATCAAGTACTGCCTTATGGGTTACCTGTGTGAGAGAATGTGCAAAAGGTAAGAGGTGTAACACTGGAGGTGGAAGAGGTTGAGTTTGAATACATCAGGAGCAGATCTCCTTAACTCTCAGTCTTGTTGCAATGTGCAAAAAGTGTCCCAAGAACTGCCTCTTTCCTCTGAAACCTTCTATAAGGTCATCAGTACAGCTACATGTGGTATCCTTTGACTTCTGTTGTTGATTGGAATGTTTGATTTAATGGTGTTTTGGAGATGCCCTTTTCTCCTCATTAAAAAATCACAACAGAGCAGTACACAGAGCAGTAAAGATTATGAGCAGAAATACTTGTCACTTTTCATCTTGAAACCCTTGTGGAAGAGGTGTTGAACATCCAAGCTAATAGGGTGATAAGGGTTTGATATTCTTACTGTATATAAGCTGCAGTTAATTTATATTGTTTTAAAATTGTCAATTGTTTTTGAAAATTTAAGTTTAGAGGCTGGGAGTTTGGGGAAGATCATGATATGCCCAGTAATAATTTGATAATTTATAATAATTGTGAATATACCTCTTTGATCCTATAATTCACGAAAGAAATGGAGGCTAGGTTAGATATCTATAGTCCCTCAAAACAGTGCAGAAATTGGAAGTCTGTTTTGTACACATTTCTTTTTAACATAACAGTTTAAATTTTCAAATTTTAGATACCTGGATAAAACTTTGAAAGACAAAATAGTTAGAATGTAGCTATGCTGAAAAATAATTAAGACGGCAAAAATTAACACAGATAATGCCACACACAAATATTCCATGCAATTAGTTTCTATAAAATACCTGTAAAACTAAGGTTCTAACTAGCAGAATTTGATGGGCTTATAAATGGGAATAGCTGTATGTAGTTTCATGAGATTCTTTTATCTTCCCCTTCCCCACCTTCACACCAATAAACTCTTTGTTTCAGGAAATAAACCAAACACCAGCTGGGCTCAGAAAGAATTTCCCATATGAGGAAACTATTTGGTTATTGCCTGTTCCATGGCTTCTATGCTTTCCTATGGACTTGTCAGTTATTGCGTTTTTGGACAAGAGACTTGATACCAAAGAGGCTGTCTGGTCTGAAGGGACAGGTCCTGTCACTCTTAACAGGCTGTGAGCACTCAGGTTACCAAATCTATCATACTTATTTATGATACGTAACAAATTTTACTACTCAATGGCAGAGACAATCTCTCTGGACCATAGTTCTGATAGCATTTATATTTTCAATTAAGTATTTTATTGTATTTTTAATACAAAATTTTGTGGAATAAATTCCTGATGTTGCAGTTCTGGTTCCTATAAATACAGGATTTAAAGTGCAATTTTAAGACTTAAAATGTAGCTAAATGAAATAAATTGAGAATTCTAGATTTGAGCTCTATACATATGGTAATGTAGGAAACATCTCTTCTTTCATTTCTATTTTTATCAAACTGTATTTTGCTGATGGGTTAAAAGTAATTCAGTGACTGAATACAGACGTGGATTGGTGTGATTTCTAGTATTTTCTCCTTCAGTCAATGATATGCAAACTCTCAAAAAAAGATTTCTGTTGCTGTCATTTTTCATTTAATTCAAACCCTCTTTTAATTTATTTTGGCTCTGATGCTTTTGTGATTTATTTTTTAGTCTTGAGTGTCCATGTCTATTAGACGTTTAGGGTAATCTTAAATGCAATAATGTGGTTAACACAAATACTGCATTCACATACCATGCTTATGGCTGAAACAGAAACATCTGAAAGTAGACTGAAACTGGCTGTCTCTATTGGCCAGCATGCCTTTTCTGTTCTCAGCCATTTTTTAGGTTTTGTGTAAGCCTCTATTGCTCTCCATATATCCAGAAAGCAGAGGTTAAATACATTACAAAAGGTTGTTAAAGTACTTTATCATTTTACAACGAATCTCAAAGAGAAATAATGACTCCTGAAAGTAAAATAATAAAATCATCAATCTATTTAGGTTCTGAATATTCATTAGTTGTTTGAGTTATTTTATAAAACACATCAGTATATCAAATATGCATCAAAATGTATATCAAAAGATTTCTGTAAAGGCCAGAATCAATTTAGTAACTGTAACCATTCCATTATTATTCACATTTTTAAATCACCTGCATGCTGTTTTGACCAACTTCCAGCCAGAGTAATAACTGCAATTTGTCATAAATCCTTTTATCCTTTTTTGAATAGGATATTTTTTCCTTTCAGAACTGCTGTGTATAGACACGTGAATCGCTAAACTGTTAGTCTGTTTTGGTTCTGAGTGACTATCTTCTCATAGTAAACTCAGTTATTTCTGGTTACATTTCTCATCTGAAATTAAGCTGTAAAGAGCTATTGAACTGAGTAACAATTAATGTATAGAACAGTGTGACTGTGCTTGAATTAATTATCTAAGATATACCGAAACTGATGCTATGCTGATAATAAATGAGAAAATCTATGGAAAACAAGAAAGAAAATTAACTGGAAAATACGTACTAAATATCTGGGTGCCAAAGTGTGACACTCAAAAATAGAGAATGTATGAAGTTAATTGAATTTCTGCAACAGTCAAAGAGCTCCAAGAAATAAGAATAATGATCTATGATAACATGTATCACACCAGACTGCAGTTAATTCTGTGGCAGGCAGAATAGGCGCGAAAAAGACATTATTCACATTTGAAACGTAGCAAGGATATAGCAGTGGTTCCAGCTAGATGGAAACGTGTTTGCTAGATCAATTTCCTAGGCTATTGACCTTGAAAATTCAAGTAAAGCGTGGCATCCAAGTAGAAAGGATAGCTGTGAAGTGGCAGTGCAGTGCTCGCATGGAGCCTGCTTAAACGTGTAGGATTCAAAATGAAGAAGCCGGACCTTTGTCTCCTTCAGGGGGGTGGCTCAGAGGCCACTGCCAGACTGAGAGGCAGGGGAGCTGGCTGGCCCCTTGCCTCCTGCCTCTCCTGCCCTGCCTCGTTCTCCTGTGCTCAGCAGCTTGGGAGTTGCTCTTGGCACAGCCGCTGGAGAGCCACTGCCCGTGGTTCAGCTGGGCATACCTTAGATGGAGGAATTGCCCAGAGTTTACTCTTCTCGTTTGTAATTCTGACTATAATGATGAGGACTGTGATGTGGTTTTAGCAGTGTGGAAGTTTTCTTCGGCCCAGCCTTGGGGACTGCTTCTCTTTAGTAAATGGGTTGATCCCTGGGAGCGTTTAAGGCCAGGCTGGATGGGGCTTTGAGCAACCTGGTCTCGTGGGAGGTGTCCCTGCCCAAGGCAGGGGGGTTGAGACCAGATGGTCTTTAAAGTCCCTTCTAATCTGAACCATTCTATGATTTTCTTGATAGCAGCCCCAAAGTTATCAGTATAAAATTTTCCAGTTTATCAACCTTTTTTTTGCAAAAAACAAATTTGTGATTTTGAGGTCATGCAAGAAAAAAAGCTATGTATCTCTTTCAGAGTTCCCCAAGGCATTGCATTTTTTGATTTTTTTTTTTTTAATATCTTAGCTACATAATCTCTAACAGTTAATTTTAGTGACTGTAACTGTGATTTCAAGTATACATACTGCAAGTAGTATATATGAAGGATTTGGATGGGTATGTAACACACCACTGTTATTCTGTAAAAGCTGCTTCTGCACAATGGAGCTAATCAAAGCAGGGTCAGGACCTTGGGAGTCTCATCGTAGGGAGGTCTTTCCGTTGTAAAGCCTTAATGCCTTGAGCAACACTTCTCATGAGGATGTTACTAAAACATGAAATTATCTCTGTGACCCTTCTAACCCATGGTATTTCTGACTGTTATTTGTTGGAAGTCTTCAGTTACAATAATTAATATTGATTTAGTGTTAGGCAATAGAATATTTTCTTTAGGAATATATCAGAAGGAATATTATCTTCCTCCAGCAGATGGAAATCATTGTTTTACCAGAGATTTCACTGATAGTCTGGAATCAGTGAATAATAACAGGACATAACCAGGAAAAAAACCCACAGTTCTGAAAATTTAATCTTTACTTCTGAATAGAATAATATCATGCTGAAAAGAAGTTTGGAATTTGTGTTTCTTCCGCAGTCAGTTTATGTTGGGAAAAAAAATTCATCTATCATACAGCCAAACATACACAATTTTCTCATGAAGTTCAACTTGTGTTATCACAGTAAAATGTATCTGTTATATTTTTTTTTCTTCAAACTATGTAAAATCTTTAAAAGATTAGTTTATTATATTCGTTTCTTCATATAGACTATCTTAGAACCATTAAATTTCAGAGAACCAGGATTTATCATCCTGTTTCTGTTCTCTCTCAAGTGACACATGCCATCAGGTAAAAAAACAATTCTGTGATTTGCATACTTCTGCATTTTAATCTGAAGCAATTACCTAATTAATAATATCTGCACTTTACTTAGTTTGAATATGATTTTCTAAAAACACAATTCAAAATACTGTGACGTAGTTTTCTGTATCTAAGAGACAATAGCGTAAATTCACTTCTGGTAAACAGGCTGACTTTCAGATTCAAGAATTGTAAAGAAGTAACTTGGATGTTTTTTAGAGGAAGTTAGAAATGTTTCTCACTTCTACGCTGGTTGCTAGTCATGAAAATTTAGGAAATGCTATACTAATGTTATGCTAAGGAAACATCTGTAAAATGAAAATAATTTCAAGGGTTCTAATAATTCATAGACTCTAAAGATCTTTGAAAACATTCACAGAAGTTCTTGACCCTAGAGTAGTTCCAATATAGATAATTGTCTTGTGAAATGATCTAAATACAGTTTAAATTGAATTTTTTTCTTCTGGAAATGTTATGTATTATTATCCTACTGTTAAAGCGTTTTACATGGTGAAGTTGATGCTATAAGCAATGTTAATAGGTGTTGCATATTTTCTGTAAAAGTGAGTTCAAATTAACCTTACATGCAAGCAAAGAGGTAAATGATTATAGTATTTACGGTGCAATCTGACAGATATAAGTAATACATGTTTTCTAATTGCTTTGTCTTTGACAACTGAAGCACAATGACTAAAGAGAAAAAAAGAGTTCAGTTTTACTATTCCCCAGGACCAATTTGCATCCTCAGGATCTCCCTGCAGCCTTTTATCCTCTAGTTGCAATATAACAAGGGTAAAGCTGCTGAGGAGATACATTTTAGGGAAAAGTAATCTTTTCTAAGCAGTTACAACTTGCTTATGAAGGGATAAGGAGATGGTGATATCTACATTTTGCAGGTTTGTTTCCCCTTTAGCTAGACATGAATCAGCAGAAAATTTGTAGACAAATTAACAGCTGAGCTGATATCTTTCTTATTGTGTAGGGATTTTCCAAGATATATTCTAATAATCAGAGATAACAAGATTAAGAAGAAAGATTGTGGGATCTTCCCTCAAATCATGCTTGATTTTGGAGGCTATCCTCTGATATCTATGAATTTAAAGACTTATAAAGTGGAATCCTACAAATATATATTTATATACTGTTCTTGAGCAATTGTGTTACTCATGGTCCTTAGGCACTTCTGCTTACAGGAATAAGCACTCACCAGATGGCCCATGTGTCAATCCAGCTGTTCTCTTCAGCATGAATTCCTTTGAAGGTGCTGTGTCCCAGGACAAATCTGGTGAAAGTCATATTTAATGGGGAAAGCAGGATTAAGGGGGAAGTTCATATCTCTGTTCTCAAATCATCAGGTATGCTGAAATACTTAACAGGATTTTGGGGTGGAATGAAATGTAATGAAACAGGAATTCTGTGATAAGAAAAGGTGGTTGCCTTTCCATCTTTTTCTATTTGTCTTTGTTTTTATGGGAGACTGAAGGACTAAAAAAAATTACAGTAATGTAGTTTAAAATCCAATTTAAATAAGAACTGTTTAAAATGCATATTGTTTGACTTCCTAGTTTCCATTTGCAAAGTAATATCTCAAAAAAGCCCAAATAAGGTAGAACAATCAGAGACAAAAGAAGGTTTCTTAAAACAGAAATCGTGCTTTGTTACACTCTAAAAAAGAAGCTGTTGCCTGGATGGCAGGACTGTATGAAGTGTAAGAGATTTTGAGTGCAGTGGTAACAGAAATGGCACGTGAACCACTTGAGGAACAAAAACAAATACAGGCAGCACACGTTGATTCTGTTTATCCAATGTAAGTAGGATTCACTGGTGTTAGAAGACCAAAAAAGAACAGAAAGAGAATTAAAAGTTATCACTGAAGCTGAACCCATTGAACAAGCGAATTAACTGTAGGGAGGCTCACCAGTTTGTCCTAACAAAAATGCTGGAGTTCACCAGATGCTAAAGTGCTGGAGATTCCGTTAAATGCAATTGGACAGTTGTAAAGCCTTGGACACCTGTGTTTTTGTAATCATCCTGACCTGAACAGCTCAGATTTTTTACAGTGAACAGTGTCCATGATGATGCATCTTCAGGAGATTTGGCAGAGTGTTCTGGAATGCTAAAGGATTGCTGATCTCTATTTTAAATAGATTTTCTTTCTTCTGTATAAGACAGTCAAAAAGTTAATGTATGGCAGTTAAAAAGATTCTAGAAAGTTTGAGATCGACACCAAGAGTTTATTACCCACCGTCACAAAGCTGGACTGTGAACCCATTTGTCTAAAGTGAAACTTGGTGACTAGCTCTTCCCAGTTTTAAATAGCATTTAAAAATCAGGAGCAGGTCATCAGTATGAAAGAGAACTTGGATAGCAAATGTTTCAAATAAATCTTAGAAAAAGCTTTGCTTTATGTTCCATTCTGCCTGCTTTCCTGAATTTCCTTTCATGTCAGAAAGGGGGGACTGAATTTTGGACCTCTTTCTGCCCTTAGTTCTCATTAAAGAGTTCTTCTTTTGAAGCTCTTATTTACCTTCATATTATGTAGACTCATATTTATTCAAGATCTTTTCTTTTGTTCAAAAATTGTTTGGAATATTCTGGCTACATGAGAACATGCTATGGCTCACCTGTAACTTGTTAAGGCATGTTGGAATCATCAGATCTTGTAACAAGGTGAAGTCCATCATGTGAAGACACATGAGATTTTTCTATTCATTCCAAATTATATATTTAGTTCTGGCTGTTTCACCCTAGCCTTATGCTTTACGTCGATCTCTTTTCTACCTTATTTAACCTGTCAGAATCACCTAGAACCACAGAAAAGATCATCTTATTTTTTCAGACTATGAAAAGTCTTTAAAATCTCATTTACTTTCCCTAATAGGAAATTAGTTGTCATTGTTTTTGAAGTAGTTGTCTAGTTACATAGTACATGAGGCATACTACCGAAGGACGCAAGGTGGTGATAGCCTCTTATTATGAAATGCCATGTCCCAGAGTCTTGTTCCAATGACTTGATGATTTGGGGTAGAATCTCTCTCTCTCTATGATCGGTGACTTTAAGGTAGCTTTTGGTGAGATATTGTGAGATACCTGCTTGGCCATTATAAACCTTACATTTTTCACTTCAGTGTGTAACACATCTTGGATTACCTTTTAAGGGTTTTTTTGAAGTGATGCTTAGAATTGTTCCTGTGTTCTTTTACTTGTCTTTTACTTTACCTTAAAATACATTTTTTTTTTTACTTACTGTGTTTTTCGTAAGAGAGGTGGGATTTCAAAAAGTGTCTTTGTGATTTTGAACAGCCTTTGGAACAATGTGGTAACTATATATATACCCCAGCAGAAATTTTGCAGTGCTATATCCTTTCAAAATTTGTAACATTTGGTCCTGACTTAAAGTAAGATTAAATAAGAACACCTAGTTCCCTAGACTGGATGAAGCTATCTTTGTGAATTAATTCTGCACCAATAACAGCTTGTTTTCAGAAAAGAAATCAGTGCAGATGAAATTAGAGGTTGTCTTGATCTTCCAAAAGTCATATTGTATGAAAATGAACATCAGAACAAGAGACTACTTTGTGTTTTGATACTGACTGCAGAAACAGGTTTTTTTTTTTCTGTAGGAAGACAGACTTGTTGACAAGCTAATTCTCAAGCTTACTAGAGGATCCAAGTATTTCTTAAGACCTGCCTTACTCCTTTCTACTTTACCAAATATTTGCAGGTCCTGTAAGTTCTCCTTGATGTAATCCCAGAATATTTTCTAGTGTTCTCCTGTATTTATTTCATATTGTGCACTTAGGGAGTTCGTAAAAAAAATTGCTCCATATGCCAACATACGAGAAGCAGAAAACTTTTTGTCTTTTGATTTGGCTTGCCTCAGGACTACCTCACTCTAGATTTCCAGTTGTCCTTAGACGGTGATCCACTGGTGGCTTCTGCATTATTGCTGCCCTCGATTCATAGGATGACAGAGTAATTTGGATTGGAGGGGACCTCAAGAGCTGTCTAGCTGAACCCATAGCTTAAGGCAGGGTCAGCTGTGAGATCAGTACAGGTTGCTCAGAGCTTTATCCCATGAGGTCTTGAAAACATTCAAGGATGAAAATTGCACAACTTCTCTGGGCAACCTGATACGCTGCTTCACTGTACCTATGGTAAAAATGATCCTTCTTATACCAATCAGAGCTGCTGTAAATTACTTGACTCTGTCTTTTTGGCATCAGTATGATCCGTCAGGCTGCTGTTTGGGAACTCCCAAAGCCATCACTTCTCCAGTTTGAACAAGCCCAGCTACCCCAGCCTCTCCTCACAGGGCAAATGCTCTAGCTCCAGCCATTTTGGTGGCCCTCCAATAAACTCATTCTAGTTTATTGATTACATTGTTGTACTTCGGGTCTCAAAACTGGATACAATATTCTATATATGGTCTAGTGAGTGCTGAGTAAAGGGGAATAATCTGTCCCCTTGATCTACTGGTTATGTTCCAGTCAATACAACCAAGGCTGACTTTCTTTGCTGCCAGGGCCCACTGCTGACTTGCTTCATCTTTTTCGTTGTTCAGTTTTCATTTGCTAATTTAGATAGGATGCTGTTTGCAACATGGCTTAGTCCTGTAATGAAATCAGGCCTTAGGAGCTCCCTTGTAAAACTGTATACATGAGCACTGGTTAGTGAAATCAATAAATGGATGGCACTAAACCACTAAGCGAAAGATGTGAGAACTTTTGAAGTAGGTTTTTTCCATGTGTTCAACAGAAATATGGATATTCCTTTTTACCAACATGTTTCAGTTGGTGGCCTAACTTTATTGGAAATGAGGATGGTTTAGAAAGTTGCAGTCAGCTCTTTTTATGCAAGGTAGAAGTAGACTAGAATGTTCTGAATAATGGGGAAAAAAATGATGTTGGATAAGGAATGGGAGTAAGGAATGGATGTACAGTGAACCACTGTACATCCAGACAGATTTACTGGTTCAGGCACTGTACTGCTTACAAGAAGCAACACCATGTGTAGCTCTCTCTTTTGTGCTACTGCAAGACAAGAATGCCAAGAGAGGCACGGTAGTGCCAGGGTCAGGAGATCAAGGGGTGCCTAATGCAAAGCAAAAACGGGCCAAGGGAGAACAGGGTTGGAACAGTGCCAATGAGACTCATCAGAAGCAAAATATAGAGCTAAGAAAGCAGGATCCAAAAATTAGGAATAAAAAGGAGGAAGATAGGATAGGATCCAGGACTAGAAAGCAGAATTCAGGATCAGCAGCCAAGAATGAACCTGAGCTAGAGATTGTTGCAGCTCCATGTTGTGAAGCCTAAGGCAGCTGTGGAGCTTATTATATACCTAATAGCAGAGCAATGCAAGACTTCATCTCCCTGGTCAGTCCTTAAATCTCCAAAGGGACTGATGGATGCCATGTGCAGCTGATAGCTAAAGCAGGTCTGGCAGAGGCTGACCTACCCAGCTGTACCTTAGTTGTCTTGATGGAGCCTGACAGGGGCGACAAATGTAAGCACAGATTATTGAGTTGGCTAATTACATGCAAGGACAGCTTCATCATAGCCTTCATATTGGGTTTCTCTGTATGCAAGCTGCAGAAAACATATATTCTCTCTACATATTCATTTGTATGTGGTGTTTTGTAAAAATGACTTTGAATATTTTGCTTTATAAAATGTATTGCTAATAATGTAAATATTAGTAAGTGTTTAGTTTTGGTTTTAATGACAGACTTCATTAGGCAGCCATTAACAAAGGGTTTAGAAAGAATCAAACAACCCAATAACATTCATTCAAATGATCTGTGGTAACTAAAATTTGCAATGCCTTTAGAGGATGTGACCTTGCACTGAAAGCTACAGTTGAAATTACAGAACATTTCATACAATTGCTGTGCTCTGGCTGCTCAAGAGCTTTTGACAGTGAGGCAAAGAACTATTGAAACACTCCAGAATGGTACTTTAATCTTCTTGCAGTAGCACAATGGACAATTGTCTGAAACATTTTCCCAACATTTTGATCAGTAAAAACATTGACCAGATTTGCATGTTCCTATGTAAATTCTAGCAAAGAGAAATGGATGAGTAGACTATAAAAAAGAAAAAAAAAAAAGGGAAAAAAAAGGTGGTTGGAAATCACTGACAGTTTCAATTGCCTGGATAACTGCATGGTTGTATAGTCCAAGATAGAAGACGGGTAATAATAGATTAAAGCAATATGAAACCCTTTTAAAGTCCCTTTGAATTAGAAGTTCCCAAACAGTTTCTTTTGAGAAAAAAGTATCAGAGCAGTTGTAGCTCTCTGTGGCCTGTCAGTCATACAGAGGTAGTTCACAAAGAGGTCAAAATATTTGCAGAGGTTGTTGTATTAGGGAGCAGAACAGGTATTTGTTTTTCAGCTTTAATAATCTTGAATTCGTCACAACAGGAAAGTAATCTACTGCAGTGACAAGGTGTTGGCACAAACACCTCTCACTTTGTTGGGATCCCCAGCTAGTTTTACTAATGCAGAGGAAAGGACTTTCAGAAACTGTGTTTGATAGAATTTGTAATAATGTAATTTATCCTGTTCTTCAGCACAGCAAAATAGGACAAAATCACCTTAGTATTAAAAATATAAAAATGACTTCTAATCAGTCCCTCTGCTTGCAGCAGACTTCCAATTTTTGAAACAGTTTGAAGAGGCTGAGTAGCCTTACTGCTTTATGCATCATAAAGTCCAGAATGCTGCCTATATTATATGAGTCTTGATTGAGTTGGAAATGAAAAATTAACCTTATTCCAATAAAAGAGCCACATATTTCCAGCATGGGGAAAGTCAGGAGATAATTTTCCTACTGCGATGGCTGTTATTTAAAAAATGAAAATAATTAAAAAATCAAATAGAAACAGTATTTAATGAACCAGCATAATAGGCAGGTACATTTTACCACAGCCTGGACCTCCTGATTGCCCAAACCAGGGGAGCTCTCAGTGCCCATAAGGCTCCCTTACTATCCTTGTGTTTTCTTCTGAGGGAAACTGGACCATACAGGGTGGTTGCTGGATGTGGTGATCCAAACCTGTGGCTGTGCTGCAGCCAGGATCCGGGCACCGGGGCAGCAATTAGCCTTTCAGATGGTGCAAACCCCTCCAGCATGGTTGAGAGAGACGTCAGTGGAGAGGGACAGGAGATGGTAGCAGTGTCTCAGATATAAGAGATGGATGGTACTTGGTTAATGATGACCTTCTCATCTAATAGTTGATCTTATCATACAGTTGGTGACATTTGGAAAAAAAGGAGTTGAAATTTAGAGGAAGGAAACAAGGAAATATATGAAGTATATGAAGATGAAATACCTTGGGGCAACTGTAGCCACACAAGCACTGAAGAAAGAATAGTGCAAAATCATGCAAAAATGGTCATGTTTTACAGTCAGAGTATATGTCGTGAAAGAACTGAATACTTTTTAAAAATCAATATTCACACAATGGAAGTGCTGTTTTACTTTTGAGGCAGAGAGCAAAGGAGAATTTCAGAAACTGCCTTATATACAACTGCAATTAAAGAAACAAATATTAAACTGAAATGCCAGTCTATCAGACAAGCAGTATATTTCCTTTTGTCTTCTGTGCTGCAGTTACTGAAACACTAACATGCAATGCACTTACTATTATAATCCATTTCCTAAACAAAATTGAAAGACATAAGGTCAAAAGTAGAATAACAGTAGAATAAAGAGTAATTTGGAGCAGAGTTAATGGATGAATATGAGGTATCTGAGCTCTGTCTAGCAAGAAAGACAATTTCACTTCAGTTTCTAGATGTTACTTTGGTAGGCAGCTAGCAGATGCGGAGACTGAAACTCAGACAATGTGTAAATAAAACTTTTTAAAACAAATACTGTATATTAAGACATTCAGATTTAATTAAAGGTTCAATTAACTTTCCCAATTTCAAATCTAAAACATCCTGAAATAGGGTCAAATAATATTTCTGTGCTATCTGATGTGATTGAAAATGTTTCATGGGAAGTAACTTTATGTAGACCCGAGAAAAAAGAAGGTAATGATGTGATGATCTTTTTTCACATTTTATTTCCAAAATGAAGCAACCTTTAAGTTGCTTTTCTTGCTATAACAATTGTCAGTCTTCACCATATATCACTAGATTATTACTATTGCATTAGCTTTTAAAAACCCACACAATAAAGTTGTTTTATTTATGAAAATGTTTGATGTGTTATGTACAGCACACTGCCATGAAAAACATGTTTCATGAACTGAGGTTCTCCAGGTGAGGAAGTGAAAGAGATAAAAATCAAAACTACAGGTTTTTGAAATTTTCAGTGTGCTGCAGAGTGCCTCTTTGGAATAACTTTGTGCAATGCTGATACTGTTCGCCGCTTCATGGCGCTTGCATGTATTTAATTTAGAAAGAAAGGCTCATTTCCATGGACTGCTTGGCAAGCTCAGTGTGGGATCCGCAGGTTGAGGTCTGTGGTTCTGTGAATCACCACAAGTAATTATCTATCCCTTAATTGGAATGTAATTAACAATTCCATCAATGATTTACATCTGACACTATGGTCTGTCCTATTTCCCGGAGGGATGGCCGTGTCAGGCCTGTGATGCTGGCGGGTCGCGGGCTGCTCTCCGTGCGACAGCTGTCCGTGCCCGCTGTACCTCAGCTCTGCTGGGACCCAGTGCCAGCGTAGCCTGGGTGGCACGGGGTTCGCTGGGACAAGTACATCTGCTTGGCAGCCTCGGCAAATACCAAAGGCCTGAGGGCAGCTCTGCTTTGCCTTCTCTGTAGGGCACGCTGGTAGCCCAGTACACCAGGCTGTGCTTCTGTTTTAGGCTAAATCAACCCAAACTACTCTCATACCTTTGACTTCAAGGCAGAATTATTCTAGGCAGGGTTAGGTGGGTGGAACTGAATAGATGGGACTTAATATATCCATATTTTATTAGGCATGTTGTTTTCTTTTTTTCTTCTCCAAAGGGTTCAGTAGTTGCACTTTTAAAAGAAGTTGCTGGAAAAGAACAATTATTTGGTATAATTTTCCGTTATCCCTAATAATCAAGGGAGCTGTTTAATTATTGTTTTCATGTTCCTAAATGAATATATTGATAATAATATTTGCTGTCTTCTTTATCAAGCAAAAATACTAATGGCATCAATGAAAACAGTCAGTAAATATTACATTTAAACATTGTAATCGCAAAGATACCCTGTGAGTTTATGTCTGGCTAAGTGCACTCTCACACTTAAAGGCTGGGGAGGATTTGTCAATAGACACAAATGCAGTGAATTAGTAGAGCTCAGGAAGCTGGCTGCAGCTTGCACCACTGGGTTAGGTGATCCTGCAGATCGGGCTGTCCCTGGATACTCTCTGCAACAGTTGTACACAGCACAAGCATTTTTTCTTGTCTTTGTTTCATCTCCGTCTCTGAAAACAGGCAAAATGACTTATTATGTCTAAATGTAAAATTCATTTATGGTAAATAGGCACTCAACTGCTATTCTGAAATGCTATTCAGACATTGCACAGTCTCTCAAACTATTTCCCAATGTTAACACATTCCTTGCAAGGGAACAGAAGTAAATGATCTGTGTACTTCATGAAAGACAGTTATTCTAAAATTATTAAAAAGGGACAAATTTGGTAGCCAAATGTGGACACCCTTCTCTTCTGCAGGACTACATAGGTCTGCATCATGAATTATTCTCTTCAGGTGACTAAGTCTAATGTTGCTTCCCCCAAGAGTTCAACAAGCCACTGATGTATTATGCAGATTATTTTCTCCCATTGTTTTCTTTCAGTACTGTCTGTGGTGCTCTTCACATCTTTTCGTATTGTCTTCTTTCCATGTCAGCCAAATGGCTTCCTGGTGATTGTTGACAATTCTTCTTGAATTACTGGTTTTCTGAAAAGATTATCAATAGTAGCCCATCAGATTTCTGTATACACAGAAATATCTGTATATGAAGAGGAGAGGGAGGGCAAAAGATCTTTTTGCTACCAATTATATCTGCACATAGTGCAATGCAGAGTGGCACAGACTTAGCATTAATGTAAAGCTAGCTTGTGTAACAAGAACAAATAGCCATAATGTTTTGTTCATCTCTAACTTGAATGCCTTTGCACAGCACTGCGTTACGTTGTATGGGCTTACTGCTGATCGCCAGTCCCCTGCCAGTTCCAGGTGACAATTCAACAATTCAATAATTTTTAACAAGCCCAAATACAGTTGTAATTTTTTAGTTTCTGAGGCATTTGTACATTTTCAAGAACAAATCTTCTCTAGTCCTGTCCCAGCCTTTCTGACTTCCCAGCCCAGCAGTCCAGCAAGATGCGGGGTTGGTTTGCACAGCCACAACATCGCTTTGTCTTTTGGCTTGATAATTTCATCTATTTACTTTAAAAAAATAAAAATAAAGTTAACATTTGTCAACCAGAAGATTTTGTAAATAGGCTAGGGCCCAAAAGAGACATATTTTTTTATAGATAGCCTGAAGCACATTCTGTCTTCTGTTCAATCTTTCATGAGCTCAGTATTCATGGGCAAGTCACTAAGTCTCTCTGCTTTGCTCTCATGCACTGGTGAAACAGTTGTGGTAAGAATATTTTGTGGTGGTTTAGATGTCTCTGCTAAGGTTTGTGGAACCTTTGGAACAGCTGAAAGTTTTGTATAAGTCACTCTATGGATGAAGCTGGGGAGCTAATAACTTGAATCAGATAGCAAAGCAGAGTAAAGTTAATATGAACCAAGATGTAACTTGTATTCTGTATCTTTTAAAAACTTTGTTATAAAAATTCAGGCAATCTGGTGACAAAGGCAGTTTAGATAGCATCAGGGACCAGCTCCATAGCTGATTTGTGGTAATGTCACTGACAACGTCTGTATCTTCGTCCCTCTCCTCTTACAGTATCGGTCAGGACGGGATCCTCAGCGAGGCTCAGACAACGTTTCCAATAAGTCTTCAGACAGCGACGTCAGTGACGTCTCCGCCGTGTCACGGACAAGCAGCGCTTCACGTTTCAGCAGCACAAGCTACATGTCTGTCCAGTCGGAGCGGCCAAGGGGAAACAAAAAAATAAGGTGAGCACAAGGAGCCGTAGTGCCAGCCACAGCAGTGTAATTTATGTAACTGAACATTTGTCAATAGTTATAGTTCAAATTAATATTTTGCCTAGGTTGAAATTTGCAGAGAATATTTGCAAAATACTGGTTAATGCTTTTTGAAGTCTTCATGGTATTTGTTTTCAGCCAAGTTTTGTCATCTTGGATTATGCTGACATACGCTAAAATAACAAACATATGCTGTCAGCAAGCATTAGGCACACTTAGATTTGCACTTTATGAAAACTGTTTTGCAAAATACTTAATATGGCTGAAAAGACAGTTTAACTTGCAAATTTGTGCCGGCAGTGTCAGAGGATCCTAATTTCCTTTTAAACTAGAGCTGCTGAACTTTTATAGAAGTCTTATTTAGTACTTACACAGACCAATTCAGTTTAATACTTAACACTAGTCCAATTTAACTGTAGGTGTATAACCATTGAATTACTCTTCAATAAGATGTAGACAGTGTGTCTGTGAGCAAAACACAGCACCTTCTTTGCCTGTGCCCTGTGCATGTTCAGAGGAGCTTTGGCTGTAGAAGGAATGAATGATCATATTTTGGGAAGGTGTAACCCACCTGTATCTCTCAGCAAAATTCAGTGTCAGCCTACATTAATTCTCAGGAATTTGTCGTCTTGAGAGAAATGGTGCATTTGAAAAGATGGTTTAAACATCTGTTTATATGAGCATTGTTAGGACCACATTGTTTCTGTCATGCAGTTAGGTATGCATTTCTAAATGTGATGTACTGCAATGCAACTTTTATTCAAAGAGGGCCTTAGATACTGTTCTAAGAAAATGTCCTAAGGTTATCTAGTGCAGGCCGGAGTCTTAGCCAGCATGGCCTAATTATGACTGCTTCCATCTTTTAGTTTTTATTTCATTTCTTTTGCGTTTTCTTTCTTGTGAGTTCATGCATGCTCTTCTCCATGACCTTAACTTTAATTTATTCTTTTCTTTTTTCTTTTTGCATGCCTTTTTCAATTTTTGTTGACTTCAGAAGGACAAGGGATATAGAGGGAAAAAAAGAGGGAGGGCTAGAAGGGGATGAACAAGATGGAGTATTTCCTGAGGAGGAAGAAAAAGAGAAAGAGGAGGAAAAAGCAAAGGAGGAAGAAAGTAGTGAAAAAGGGGAAGGGCAAGAGGTGACAAAGAACTGTGATAAGGAGGAAATCAAAGGATCAGGGCATGATGAAAAAGCTCAAGAAGACCAAGCTGAGGAAGGGAAGGAGGATGACAGGTAAAATATACTTCTGTTTCTATAGACCTATTCTTCTTCCTCCTGTACCAGGACCCTACTTATTTTCCCTTTTTTCCCCGCTTTGCTTAGCTTATTGTCTAGCTTCTCTGCAGTTTCTTTTGCCTTCAATCATGATGCTTTCTTTCATTTTTAAGCAAGTTTCACTCTGAGCTTCAGTGAACTTGTTCTGCATACCAAATGATGCAGCATATTAACTTGACTCATCATTATGCATGCAACTACAGCATATTAATTCTTAAATTGATTTAGACTAGAGTTTGGATTTGACTGAAATAAACAATAGAGATTGTAAGATTCCCTGTGATATTCCCTGCTTGAATTATTATTTCAGGGAGAAATCTTTTGTTGAGTGGTATCAATATCAAAACCATCTTTACTTTCATTTGTGGCAGTACTAAAGAAGAGAGTTCGGATTTATTTTTTTTTTTAATCCTCTTTATGTAGGCTGATAAATATGCATATTGTTTGACAATCGACGTGGATAAGCAGAGTCTTCCCTTTCTTTTTTTGGTCTTTTTCTTTCCTGGCACCCACTAAATTCCCAGTTTAATGGACCAGGAAGTCCTGCCTCTCAAAAAGCATGACTCTCTTCCTGGTTTCCAGCTTTCACTGAGGTTGGGTTCCAGCCAAAATGCTGTCCCTCACAGAAAGTAAACTTCAAGAAACAACTTCATGTTCCCCGTGCCAGCTTGTTCCCCTGCTTGTTATCTGCTCTCTGCCTTCAGGAAGAAGCAGCACAAGTCAGGAGTCCCACTTGACAGGGAAACAAGATATTACAAAGTTAACTGCTGGGAAGTGACTGTGTTAGATTTTGGCTGCCAACATGGAGATCAGCCTAGTATTATTTCCCCACTTTGCCCATTTTGACCACTTTCAGTAAGTAAGTTGTGAATAAAAAGTCTACACATTCTTCTAGGGTAAGAAGCAAACAGAAAAGCACAGATTGATTCCTATGTAAGTATAGGTATAAGTATATGCATACATTTATATACACACATAGTTGTGTATCATTAAAATACTGAAATACCGTGACTTCTGCATTTAGTAGAAAAACCCAAAGGCAGGATCAGTCCTGAGCATTGTAAATTCAGTGCCTTCTGCTTGCCTGTTTGGCAATTTATATGATACCTTATACCTGGTATACAAGATACTTATAAGAAAAATAAACAACTTCAGCTTTCCAAAAATTTTTTTCAGGCTCACCACCAGTATTAAACAATCACCAAAGTATCCTTTAATAATTAAACATATCAATAAGTATTTGAGAGACCCAACAGAGCCAAAGCAGCCAGTTCATCCAACATAGAATAGTAGTAAATTATCAAGTTCTTGAGGAGATCTTGGTCATCAAGAAAAGCTGTATTGTAGATGGGAATTTTCAACTTACATTTTTACTTCAGAGGTGCATCTTTAGAGGAACAGCAGCCACCTTTCCTCTCGGCAATCTGGAATATAGGGGCTGCTGTCAATCACTCCATTGTTGAAAATGCACTCGTTAAGGATGCATCATACCTCTTGATGTCACTATGCTTATACACTTCATGAGTAATGGTAATAGTTACACTAAGGGCTTCAATCTGCTGAGATCATGGGTTCAGTGTAATTTAAATGACCGGGAAGACAGATATCCATCATGGATTCATCCCACGGCTATTATGAAGAGTCCCTCAGCGCAATAAAATGCATTAGCTTTTGGAGCACTGGAGCAAAATAAATCAATAAATCTTTTTTGGCAGAAATAGCTGCAGCATCAGATTTTGCCTTCATTAAACCTTGTAAAGCTAAACCTTGGCATTTGGTTGACCTATAGGGAAAACATAATTGTGTTCTTTCTTGGTAATATGTGTTAGTAAACAGAAGGAATGGATCAAGCATCCCTGTTGTAATTTTTAAGGATTCCTTATGTAAAGTTCCCTGACATTATTTCTTATTCCAGCTCCTCGATGATATCAGGGACAGAAAAAGCCCGCTTAGATCTAATGTGTGAGCATTTGTAAACTTTATTGGGGTAAATCTGTTCAAGACTGTTCTAACTCTTAACCCTCCTTAACATTTTTCTAAATATCAATCCAAAGCATTAATTCTGGTAGTCACTTCTTATCATGTGAATACAGAGCAATCATAATCACAGAGCAGGATTTCACTGTACTACACGCTGTTGAAATACAGAAGAAAAATATGACCTCTGTTCCAAGCACACAGAGTCTAAATCATGACATGACATATGAGTCCGGAGAGGGGAGCACAGGAGAATTAAGAAATGTTCCACAGGACCAGAGACAGTTACAATACTGGGCTCTTCAGGCCTCGTCCCACAGGGGACATCTTGACAACAGAAAGTGCTAAGGGGAGATTTGAAGAAAGAAAATAAGATAGCTTTTTGAATGTTTCTGGAGAGCTCTTTTCAAGCATTAGAGGCAATGAGAAAAAAACGTGAAGTGCTTGCTAAAAATATATTAAGTAGATGATGGGGCAGGTCTGATGAGCAGCAGGAGCTGATCTCTCAGTTTTGAATATGAGAACATAACTGTGATAAGGAACAACTGCTACATTACTAGAAAGTAAAGATGCATTGTGTACAACTGGATAAAAGAGAGTATAGCTTTTTACATGACACAGACAAACGGAAAGGCTATGAAACTTGTCTTTCCTACAGTATCCTGGAAAGGGGTTAGGGTATGTAAATTGCTATAGCTGGAGAAAAGCACTGCAGAAGCTGGCATCTGAAAGGGTGAGAGAGTGGACAAAACAATTAGCTGTGTGGGTGGACAGAGAAGGTAGAGAAGTGCAATAGAAAGTCACAAAAAAGTGGACCTAATGTGAAGCCTGAATCGAAAGGCTTGCCCAAATAGAAAGTCTGAATGACACACATGATCCACATGGCCAGGAGAGGAAGCAGAAGAGAGGTCTTGGAGGGAAATACTGAGTTTAACAATACTGAGTTTAATGATACTGAGTTGAGATCAGTGATTGTGGTGTAGGGAGGAAGAGAGAGGGGAGCCAAGAGGGAGTTTTCATCACAGAGGTGATAATGCTTTGATGTACTGTTGATGAAGGGATGATATATGACCAGTAGTAATAGAGGAGACAATGCTACAACCCTCTGGGAGCATCACAGATATCTGGGTGGGCAGAAAACGGGAATCTACTAGAGCACATTTTGAATGAAATGTTAGTAAAAAATGGAGAGCGGATGAATTGTGGGAACTAAGGGAAGTAACATTTCAAAGTATGGTTAATTGTAGCAAAGCGAAGAAGAAAACAGTGTGCTTTTGAAATCTTAAGAAATCATTAAAGACTTCAGCAGGAGTAGTTTCAACTGAATGCAAAAAGGGAAAGATAGTTGTTTGGGAAGTGTTTGAAATGTAATTGGAAGAGATTTACTCAAAAAATGTGTTCAATTAATTTGTAGATGAAAAGGAAAAAGGAGATGTGGCTGTAGTAGCAGAACTGATGAGACAAGACTAGAGGTTCTCTGTTACTTTCTACAGGAGTATGCTAAAGCATGTTTCTGTGATTCAGGGAGAGAGCTAGTGATGACTGGGTGGCTAGAGGTAAGAATAAAGAAAGGGGCATGGGAGGAATTGAAATAAGAGAGCATACAGTCACTCAGGCAAATCAAACAGTTGAGGAAGAGATCTAGTGAGAAATTTCTGCATCCGTGATAGGGGCAAGGGGAGAGAAAAGTTTTAAGTGGAGAATGTAGGGACAGCACAGAAGAAATGGTCAAGTGTTTTGCTGTGTGTAGGATGAAATCAATGACATCCCTTGTGAAGAAAAGAAGTGAATGCTAAAGGAAGGTAGAAGAAATGCAGCTAATTAAGTAGGAAGATTACACAACCAAGGAAGGAGAATTTGTAGTAGAAAAAGTCAGCTGGGATGTAATTTTTCAGAGACACTTGAAGATAGAAGAAATAGAATGCAGGATGTAGTTTTAAGTAATGGATTTATTCAGGTACAAAACTTTTTCTCTTCCTAATGGTTCTTTATGCTCTCTGTGCCCTTTCTCTTGTTGAGCATAAAGATTTGTTTCAAATTCACATTCTAGTTCTTTTTTTGTGTCAGTCAAAAAAATCTTTAAATAATTTAATTTGTAGTTTTTAAAACTGATTCTTGATGAGTATTTGTTCCCTAGTTTTTCATTATATTGTAATCTTGGTATTTCGGTTTTTATGAGCCTTCCACTGTGATTGCAGCTATTATCAGTTAAATGTAGTATTTTGCAAAGCTGGATGAAAAAGCATGTCAATTTAGTCTGTGCAAGCTCCTTCACAGGGGTGGAAGCCAGTAACATTTATTGAAAAATCTGTATTCTGATAAAACATCAAAGACTGTGCAAAAGATAACAAGCATCAAGAATCTATTTTCAATGTGCATGTGCTGTTTGGCTTCTTAAAGCTATTTCAGAATGATGATAGTGATTGCTCCAACCGCACTACTGGGTGACAGAAATTAATTGTGTCCAACCTGTCCAGCCAAACAGGCCATATGTTTGTAAGGGAAAGTTGTAGCCTGAGACTCCATCCCTACTGCATGAGTGGTCCTTCAGCAAAATTGAGGCACAGGCAGTCTGCCCTCCCAATAGCGAGAGAGCAGGGGAGAGATCAGGTTCCCCAGTGAAATTTCTGCCATGGCAGGGAGAGAGAACTTGGGTACAGCTATGTCAACGTTCATGTAATTTTTCAAGGAAAACATGTCAGCTTGCAGTTTCCTGCAGCTCTGAACCCAAGATGTTGGCTTAACAATTTTTTTAACATCACAACAAAATGGACCTTGCCATTCCTGGAATGAGAAAGGTAGGTTGCAATACAACATTCACCAGCTCTTTTCAGATGCAAAATGTTTATTTTCAGGCAGCTGGAGCAGGCTGGAGGGACTGAGTCCTTGAACAAAAACTGGCAACTTAATTTTGTGTCCTTTAACATAACTCTTTCTGCATACTTCTGACTAGATAAGCAGAAAGATGCTTACGTATTGCCAGTCTCTGACTCAGAAGTAAAAGGACCTAAGATAAACTTTTTTATGAGTAAGATTTCATTAGTAATATTGGGCTGCACAGAATCTGTTAGTAGTTCACAGCAAATTCTTACCCCATTCAAAGCATAGATTCAAACCCACTACTTTTTGATGTGAGTTTTTTAGGTTCAGCATTCCACAGTGAGGCAAGTCTTCAAAAGCTGTAAATTCATATAGCAGCTTGGTCTATAGCAACACACAGAGTTGTTGCTTGTAATTTAGCCATTTGCTTTTCTATACTTCCACAGATGTCAAATAGAAGAAAATTATCTGTGACTTCTGAAAAATATTGCGGAAAAGGATATAAAATATCCATGGTTCAAAAGGAATTACATGATTTCATATATTTGTTGTGAAATCTGTACTGAGAGTAGAATACAAATTATAAAGAAATCTAGCAAAGTCACCTGTTTCTAAGTTATTCATCACCATCTATCAAACCCTTGGAGAGTCGTTTTTTTCTGTTACTTTGGAGTAAGTACAAAAGCTGTATACAGTCCTTTACAGCTGGTAAACTTATTTTGATCCACTGGGAAATAACAAAGTAATGAATTTGAAAGTACACATTATTAACAGGTGAACAGTGAAAATATCTCATTTGAAACAGTCTGCAGCTTTGATATGTGGTGCCAGGCAGGGAACTCAGACATTTTTTCTTTGACAGCAGCAGAATATCACTGTGACTGTTTCCATCTCCATGAAATGCAGCCTGCACTTCAGCCCCTGTTGAGTCAGCTCTGACCTGTGATCCAGAAAGCACTGATGTACTCCTGTTACTAGAGGTTCTTTAAAAATACTGCATCAGTAGTTCAACTGAAAAAAAAAAAAAAAAAAAAAAAAAAAAAGAAAAAGGGGGGGAATGCCCGGGAGACATTCAGGGAAGAAGGGGGGAA
>NW_015094509.1:11940124-11986685 GCF_001431845.1 Calidris pugnax
CTGCTAGAACGAAAATATCAAAGTCAAATGAGAGTTGCTCTAAGCAGACTATATCTTCCAGTTGAAAAACGAAGCCTTGCATGTTTCATGTTAATTTTGCCATGCAGACAGGTCTTAAGCAGAGTGATTTAAAAAAAAAAAAAAAAAAGAAAAAAAAAAAGAAAAAGAGGTGGAATGCCCTGGAGACATTCAGGGAAGTAGGGGTGAAGGGACAAATTCAAATGAGGATTTGAAGCAAATAAAAATGTTGCAATTAGTTTTTGCGCATTTAAGTGTATTAATAAAGGCTCATCTTTCTGAAGATACTTAAAATGAGATTGAATCATAGGTTCTTCAATAGACAGACTTTTTTATCTTTATTTGTACAGGATTGAGCACAATATGTCTGTGGACATGAATAGCAATAGCATCAAATAAGCATGGGGTAGAAACTTAGAAAAACAAGAAATTGAGTGTTGAAGCCTGTCAGGCTTTTCTTTCTTTGATATTATGATTCTCTGGTTCTATATGTTTTCTGCATGTTAGTGCTGTATGTTTTCACTATTTTTACCTGAGTATTATTTTAATAGAGAAGTTAAAATACTCCGTTAAACTAATATAGTTCCTTTTCTGATTCCTCTAAATGTACTTCATTAAAAATAATTAATAAGCTTATCCCTTAGCCTTCTAAGAAGCAAACGTAAAATCCTTATTGTTACTTCATAAAAGTATTTCTGAAGCATAGTTACTGTTTGTGTGTAGGTGCTTTTGAAGCAACACTTCCAGACACACCTGGCAAATATGATTTTTTAACCAAGGGTCAAGGGCCCAGTGCTGGTCTTACTATTGTTTATTTAATACCTATGGTAAAGTGATAGGCCAGTGGTTTGACCTTGCCAGTCTATCTGATTTTGACATTATTAGACCAAGCACATGAACATTTTGGTCCAGTATTATCAGTGTACCTGCATGGTGTTCTTAGTCTATAAAGTCCATAAAGTGCTACCTTATGGCAGTTGTGTCATCTGGTGGCCTCTAAGTCAGCAGGAAATATGTCCATATATTGCTGTACAAATGCCACTGGGAGACCTGGAAGCCCAGTGATTCCCCGATTGTAGCCATAACACAAGCACAATTCTTATGGACGCCCAAGATAAACACATGAATATGCACGTTGCCTCAGCAGGGAGTTCTGGTCATAGACCTGTCCTCCTCAGGTCAGAAAAACAAAGTTTGCAGACTTGTGTTCAGAATGATGTAAGCCAAGTTTCCTCACAACATTTTCTTTTTATGATGGTCTTAAGTTTTCTGTATGCTTTTCTAATTTCCCCCAGAGGCCCAAAGTGACTCAAAGTCATTTTGTCAAAGTGACAGGAGGCAGACAGGCAAGATCATGGTGTCCCAGATAATGTCTCTTTGGTTGAGGTAATTATGGCTTCAGATCTCTTGCTCGTGTCCATTTAGCTCTCAGTCCCAGAAGATCAATTCAGAGAGATGCTGTGGGTTTGTGAGATGTTAGCAGTGTCTATTCTGACCCTGATTTTTTGGAGTCCTCAAGCAACCTGAATTTACAAAAAATGAAGGAAATGTCAGAGTTGCTTTATTCTTTAGACACCAGCTGCTGCACACATTCGCATGAACAGTAACAAGGAGCATGAGCATATCCACATTGTACAGTGCTAATCAAAGCACTCCAATATTTCATAAGTCTAGATACATCTATAGTGAAATTCACATTGAATACTGCAATGTATTTAAATAAGGCCCTTTCAGGACGTCTGGTACTTCCCTGTGTATTATATGATATTCCCTGTAGTGTAATCTCAGAGCTCATCCTATCCAGTTCCTGCATGTCTGTCTTTCAAAGTATTCTAGCTGTCAATGTGTTTTTTAAATAAGAAAATTTTCCTTATAGCTCATTTAAGTTTAGCAAGTAAAGATGATAAATCGTGTTTCTTCTTACCCTGAGGCAATACATGATGACTCTTATCTCTATATATTTTTGTGAATTTCTGCCTTCAAGTCTGATTTTTTTCTCACTTTCCAGACCTTGTTTTTTATTATTTCTCTGATGGTTTTACTTCTGGGACACATAGTGGATTTAGAGTCTGATTTGTCAATTCATTGCTTGCTTTTCATTTCATAGAGATCTTTTCAGCCCTTCAAGGAACAAATCTGGGCAGCGCTAAGCAAGCTTCCATTATAGCTTTTGACTTAGTCAGCAGTCTTAATACAGAAAACAGAATGACCCCTCTCTTCTGTCTCTGTTGGATGACTGTAATTCAAAAGTACTTTTGAATAAGCTCATAACATTTAACTTTCAGATTAAGTACATGCAAGGTGCATTTGTGTAAGAGACACTCTCAATTAAATCAGGTTGCCCACTGTCAGTTTTAATTTGACAAGCTTGTTGTTAACCCGCTTTTACAAATGCAACTGCTTCTTTGCCAGGCTGGGTTAAAGATGTTTTCTAAACTCTAAGATTTTGGATGTTATTCAAAACTGACTCTGTTTTGAATGTACTTGCTCTATTGCCAAGCCTCCAGAGTTCGTATGGACTGCTTGTATTAACAAATGAGTATCAAACTAATATGTCAGCTGACTAATGCAAGACTTTTGGACCTCAGCCAGTTTTCCTGCTAGCCTTCTTTTGAATTCACACACAGTAAATGGCTGGTTTAGTTCACTGTATTGAAGGAAGGGATTTCTGCAAAGGTCCTCTACTGTTAGCGGGGTAATAAAGCTTTTCAATAACTTTGTAAAGGAAAACTTGAAAATTTATCAACAATAGATAAAGATGAATATAATAATTTTTATTATAATGTTAATTCTGTTTAAAGTTAAAAGTTTCTATATAATAAAAATGTGTTATAAATTGTAATTTTATATAAAAAATGGCCAGTTATCCTTTCAGAGATGGTAAGGACTTTTCTAAAAAATCTCTGAAGCTCTGTGGAGAATTCAACTGCTAGTGTTTGGAAACAGTTACAGTGGTTTTTCTGCATCACTCATTTGTTGTGGCAATGTTTGGTGAGTGATGCAACGGCTTGACCCTAAATGATTTTGAAATTTGTTCCTATTAAAAAAAACCTGCTAGGCATGATATGGAAAAAGCTACACCTTTATTAATTTGTAATAATAAAACAGTGTGCAGAGCTCACTAGCAGAGTAGGGGAGATCCAGTCCAAGTCAACCTATGTACTGTAACAGGTGAGGTATTTCTGATTTTTAGTGAAAGACCATTTGAAGCAGATACTTCATATAAAAATATTGTTACTTTTATTTTGAGATGTGCACACACAAAGTCTTCTTTGAATAGTAATATACGAAACAGAATACAGTGTGATCACTGTTTTATCATTTCCCACCAACTTTCCTGTTGTAATTTCAATAAAATAAACCTAAAAATTAAGTCACTCCAGTAGCTATTTGAGATTTATATCACAAGTTAGTTAATAGGATAATTTTTGACCAAGTGAATCTCAGGAGACTAAGTCATTTTAATTTTGAACCTGCAGTGTCTCTCTTTGATGTGAATCGGCAGATGAATGCGTGCGTTGGCCAGAAGCATTGTTCCCATGGAAATGTTATTTTCTACATCACAGCTGTACCCATAATGCTGGTTTTGTTAAATTTCTTCAGCAAATTAATGAAATTAAGCCTCTCCAAATGAGTTAAGAAGTTTATTAGGAATGGCATTAAAATTCCTCTCCTGCTTGTAAAAAGCTGCACACAAAGTCTTCAGTGGTCCTTCCAGTCTCGCAAGAGATGTGTTTTAGAAAATATCTATTACAGCAATTGAAAAGTTGTTAAAATCCTTTCCCGAGGACATCACACCACATGGCTGTGCTCCATGCTTAGCAGCTGAGTTTTTACTATTGCAGGTACTTAATTTTCATTAGGGATTGTTAACAGAGAACTAAGCTAAATGACAGGGAAGTGGGACATGAGAAAATGCCGGGTGACAATTATGGGTTATGGGAAATTGCCATTCAGTTCAGCAAGTCACTAGCTGAGCTACAGAGCTGGGGATCCTGGTGCTGGGACTGATTTGCAGCTGGCAGATGAATTATGATATTATTTAACACATGAAATGCAGGGAAAGAGGGATGTTCACCTTATGAGAGTCTGATTATTGTTTTGGTAAGTCAAGGAGAGAAAAATGAGATGGTGGCAGAGGACAAAGGATATGATCTGCGTTTTTTGAATGTTCATGGTGTCCTAAGATTTGGATTTGTGCCTGTTTGTCATTTGTATTTCTTGTCTATGGACAAACACTGAGTCAGTATATTTTTCCTAGATTAGCCTTTCTTGATGCTTGCAATTGTATTGCTTAATTAATGTACAGACAGAACGGGCAGTACTGCCCTGTGCAGCAGCATAGGATGCCTGCAAAAATCTTAATGAAGTTCTTTAAGCTGTGGGACTTCATAATTGCTTTTTATATCAGTAACAACTTTCAAGGGAGTCATTGTCTTTAGTTCTTCCATCCCCATTCTGGTTGGTTTGCCACATATTGTAAATCTCAACAGGCATGATAAACATAAGGACTCCCAGGTGTCAGTAGGGTTTTTTTAGTTTGTGTTTTCTCTTGTTTTGTTTTTCTGGCCTAAAAAGGTTCCTGAGGAAATTTGGTGCTTACTGTGCTAATCAGCCAGTTTCTATAACAAATTTCTGTTTCTGTAGGCAAGAATCTGTCCAACTAGTGAGGTGTTGTCCAACTTGCAACTGGCTCAAAAGTTGCGGCCAAAGACTGCAGGTTTTTAACTATGGAGACAGGACAAGACTTTCCATTTGATACATATGAAACAATGAGGATTCAGTGTATCTGCAGCTGTTTCATGAGAAATGTAACAGCAGCTGTGAATATGATCAATTAGTTCTAAAATTAGTATTTTCTTGTAAGATTATTAAGCACCTCTAAAGCATTAATAAGTCAGTCAGAAATTGGGAGAGGTTAGATGAAGTTTCTGACTTGTTTCTTACTTGTTAACATCCAAAAATGTTGATTAAACAAGGATTTTATCTGAAACCTTTTTATCTAGGATGTGGAGCATTTTCCCACACTGCTGTCCATCTTACCTGGTGCAAGAGTGACTAGCTATACAGCTGTATTTAAAGTGGTTTCAAAACAGTTTCTCTGCTTTTACAGCAGGATCCTTTCACACTGTGAAATCTTTCCTCTCCTTAAGCCAAATCTCACACACAACTGCTTTCCTTCTTGGTCAGGTAACAAGGAAATGGACTGTCTGAAGAAGGAGGTACCAAGACTGAAGCAAAGATCATACAAAACTTACTTTTCTGCCTCCCTTCTGTGAGGATTCCTTTAGGCACTTTATAGTATTCCCTTGCTGTCCATCAGCTCCAAAAGGGATCGTTTTCCAATAGCCAGTCATAGGCATTGTATTTTGAGAGAATTTATCTGGCAGTGTTGTTTAGTATTTCTGTAATTCAGCAAAGATATTGACAAACTGGGGAGAAAAACAAGGTAGTGTCATTATCTGCTATAGTAGGAGTCTGGGAAACCCTGACAGCAAATTTGATTGCAGAGAATAATTGCACTCCCTGTTTTGAAAATAAGTGGGTTTCTGCAAAGAGATCTTGAAGATAAATGCCTTTAAGAAATCCAGAAACTTAACATTGCATTTTCCAGAAGGCGATGTATGGGTAGCAATTTTGTATTTGCTTACTGTTTTTCTTCAAAAGCATACAGAAAAAGCTTATGGGATTTATGGCTATGTCTATACCAGCAAACTAGACAGTGCCAGGACACAATCTTAAGCACCATCCCATGATCATCCACATTGTTTAAGAAGTTTTTGTCCTCCTTATCATAACTTTATGCAGGACACACTGATAATGTGCCCCTGATTCAGTCCAGGAACAGTTCAGGAGATAGCATGGGGCAGGGTCTGTATCCTCTAGGCAGTGTGCCTGAGAATCATAGGATCAATCAATCATTTGGGTTGGAAAACACCTTTAAGGTCATCGAGTCCAACCACAAACCTAATGCTGCCAAGTCCACCACTAAACCATGTCCCTGAGTGCCACATATACATGCCTTTTAAATACCTCTGGGGATGGTGACTCAACTATTGCCCTAGGCAGCCTGTTCCAATGCTTGACAACCCTTTCAGTGAAGAAATTTTCCTCTCATCCTACCACTTGTTACTTGGGAGAAGAGACTAACAGCCACCTCTTTTCAAGTAGTTGTAGATAGCAATAAGGTCTCTCCTCAGCCTCCTTTTCTCCATACTAAACGACCCCAGTTCCCTTGGCCACTCCTCATAAGACTTGTGCTCTAGACCCCTCACCAGCTTTGTTGCCCTTCTCTGGACACGCTCCAGCCCCTCAATGCCCCTCCTGTAGTGCGGGGCACTGAACAGAGTATTTGAGGTGGGACCTCATCAGTGCTGACTGCAAAGGACAGTCACTTCCCTAGTCCTGCTGGCCACGCTATTCGTGCTGTAAACAGCAAAGCTTGATTTTGTGGTAAAGAAGCCTTTAGACAGCAGCCAGGGAGCAAATTTTTGCAATGCATGCTGCTTTCATAGGTACTGCATAGTGAAATTATAGCAACTTTGTTTGCATGCCAACCTTTTTAAGCACATCGATTTCTTTAATAAGCATAATTATTGTAATCCATTGCACTTAAATAGAATTATACATCTTGGGAAATGACACATGAAGCACTTCAAAGGCACATTAGACTCAGGAAATGGGAACTTTCTCCTTAGTGTAAGTTTTATGAGAAAAGAGAATATTTCTGTTTCTGTTTTCACTGCTATGACATAAGACCTTTCCTAAATGTTAATATCACTTATAAAGTAGTGCTATAATTATTATTTCCTATTAGTAAATATAACAGGAACCCACTGATTTTCTGGATATCATTCTTGAAAAATGGATCATTGGAATCGGTTGCTCTGCAAGTAGTAAAAATGTTGCTTCCCCTTTTAGTCTGTCCTGTGCGAATGAGCTCCCACATGAAATAACGGAGATTCAGTAATGACTTTTGCTACAGTCTTTCCCCACAGGGACATTCATAAGATCTCTCTCCAGGGATCTATTTTCAAAACAGTTTTAGAAACTAAATAGCTCTAGTTTTCTACTCCTGTCAAATTTGAACTATTAAAAAAAAATACTGAAAAGAGAGACCTGACAGAAAACACAGTCATATTAATCGTATTTCTTAGAGAACTGGGGTTAAAAATAGCATTAGTGGATAAGGGGCTCTAATTTTCTGATTCTTAGAAGAATTTTGCATAAGGTAAAGTTGAAGATGCTATCGTTTCCCAACACTGTTCTTCGTAGATGTCCAGTATTTCTTATATGCAAGGTAATGTTGAAACTGAGAACTAGTTTCTGTGGCATCTTGTTTCTGGGAATCAATCCCTATCAATCATTTTGTTTGAAAGAAAATAAAGCATGTGATGTTATCATCTTACAAGTAAGCTACTATAATGCTAAAAATCCCTAGAAATAGAGGTCCACTTTTTTTTCCTTCCCTGCTTTCCTTTTTACTTGCTTCCTACCCGACTCCTTCCTTAGTGTTCAACGTACCAATGTGAGTCAGTGTGCATTAACATATAACAACAAAGAGAGTTAAAAAAGGATAAGAAAAGAACTTTTGGGTTATTGCTGTGTTGCAGTCTTTTGTTATAGTCTGTCCAGGCAAGGCCACTAAGTCTCTCTCCCAGCTTTCTTTTGTGCCTCTCCATGTCTTGATCCAAACTCGCATTCATATTTTCCTTTATAATTTCCTTCAGAAGCAGACCTGATATTTTTTTGTCTTGATGGCAGAGGTCCACTTCTATAAACTACCCCTTATGTTTTCCTCTGTGTTGTGGCTTAACCCGGAGCACTTTGTGCCTTCATGCACATGCAGCTGTCAGCTAGAGAGCAAAGCACTTTAGAGGTACCTCTCAAATACCTTAAATAGTTGCAGTTGTTCCAAATCTGATGCCTCATCCCATTTTCCTTTGAGTCAGTGGGAAGAGAACCAGTGAAACATTTGCTTTTGGGGGCGCTGTATTAAATGTTTGTGGGCCAGAACACGTATTATAAAAACTTCATACAGAAGCAATATAACCTTCCTTTTTTGGAATAGATTCACGCCATTACAGGTAAGGGGAAAGGAGTATGGTTATACCCACTAAAATTTACTCTATGGGCATTTACTGAGTGGTAAAGCTCTAGGAATAGCTTTTGCATGTTTTTGGACAAAAAATGAGTAATTTCCCCTGGTTTCCAGAAATATTCCACTGTTTAGTGGATTGTCTAATACTATCTAGTGGCAATTTTCAGTGAGATGCACTGTACTGAACAGAATAATCAAGGCTTAAGTGCTGAGCCCTCTGAGCTCTTCAATTCAGCCAGTTCTCAATCCACCTCACTGTTCACTCATCTAATCACACTTCCTAAGCTTACCTATGGACAGGTCACTTAGACTGGACCACTGGCAGATCAGGTGCTCCTGGGGCATTTTGTGAAATGCTACAGCAGATAATTTAGATGATGCCACACAGAACATGTTGAAACAGTCTGTAAATGAGTGGAAAATTTATATTAGAATTAAGTTCCGTTTATTAGTTATGGTGATCTATGTCACATAGCAACAGTGTTGTATGAAATACATATATAATGCATGTATTTATTGCTGAAGAGAGGGAACAAAAAACCTATGGCTGTTCATTACTGTGCAATTTCATGAAAATTGTAAGATGACTGAGCTAAAGCACATTACTTGAAGACATTCTTGAAATGTCTGAATGTTTAGAAACCAAAGCTAGACTTCAGACTGATAGCCTTTTCCACTCTATTGAATCAAATATCTGTTTCCCAGAGGAATACACATTATTTGTGTATATATATGGGAGAAGAAGGGGGCAGAGCACTGATTGCAGAATTTAAGTTTCCCAAGCAAAAAATATAGATATGATATACTGATGTATTAATTCTTTGGTATGGTCTTGCTGATAATATGTTTTAAGACAATCAGTAAATAAGAGTTTGTCACTTTAAACAAAATTTTGATGAGTCAAGTATGTTTACAGGAGAGCAAACAGGTACCTAGAATTAAAGTTGCTCCCTTTCACCTCTCAAAAACCAAACCCTACCTGTGTGAATTAGTTGCTTTTACCCTCCAGTCTCCCAAAACCCTCCATCTGAAACCTGTCCTTTTCTGTCTTCCCCTTTTTACTCTTCTTTGTCTGCGCTGTTTATCCATCCACTGGCTGACAGTGTCTTTACATCCAAAATGCAAAGCAGACAGATGGGCGCCTCAGGAAAGAACATGACTAAGAGCACCAGCATCGGCGGGGACATGTACACGCTGGAGAAGAACGACGGCAGCCAGTCAGACACCGCAGTGGGCACTGTTGGTGGTGGTGGCAAAAAGAGACGCTCCAGCATCGGTGCAAAGATGGTCGCCATTGTGGGTCTCTCGCGAAAAAGCCGTAGCACGTCACAACTCAGCCAAACTGGTAGGAACTGGATTTTTTTCCCCTCTCAAATTATCATTTTAATGTACATAATGTGTACGTATTACTGTTTAATCATTTGGATGCCCTGTTGAACTTGTCTAATCAACAATGTTCTACAGAATGAAGAAAATGGTCAAACATCTTTTTTCTCTGGACATTTACTAAACTATTTTCTTTTTTTAGCAAAGATCCTTTTCAGGTTGGACTGAGGCTTTTATTTTCTGCTTTCTGTAACCTGCTTGATCTACTAATTGCTTGCTTCTCAGGAGCCAACATGAGCCACTGTACCTCTCTTGGGGGGCATCCTTACTGCAAGTTTGTGAAGGGTCGCTGAAATGGTGCAAAACTCCTCTGCTTTTGTCACAAATGCATATTTAAATATGATGACTTCATTTCACATTTGAAAACGTAACCTTATTTTGAAACAAAACAATTTTCCTTAAAAAAATGTTCTGTTGTATTTTATTAGTTTAGTGCAAGTGTTTTATTGCTTTTTAATTAATTTCTTTTCAGCCTACAAGCATATTCACCATTGGTATAAATTTTCCTCATTTCATTTTATCTCAGTTAAAATTTGATACTGAAATATTCTACCTTGGAAAAATGGAGAGTTTTTCTGCTTTTATGCCTAAAGCATTTACTACCATATGTATTTTTTTTTTCTATTCCTCCTATTTCAGGGAAAATCCATATAATGCACTCTGAAAGGCTCTCATTGTCAATTAAGGAAGCTGTATAGGACAAGTGTATTTTACATGGAAAGAGATAATTTGTATTTACATGACATATATATATATATAAAGTGTTTAAGCATTTTATATAGTTATGCCCATATATATTTGTATATTTCAAGGTATATACATAAGATATATTGTATGTGCAGCATTTAAGCAAAACTGTTATGATGTTGTCATATGGTTTATGGTGTTCAGTTGTGCGTGATCCCATTGGAAGGTCTCCATTTGCTAACCATTCAAACACTGATAAGGATTTTTCAGTTCTCCAGAAAGTTTGCAGTTTATATCGAAGTGATAGGAGTTTTAATGTACAAGTAAATGGAGCAAAATTATGATTTGCAATGTCTGAAATTGTGGTAAATTTTGTAAGTAAAATTTTGTAGGGGGAGGATATAAAGAGTAGAAGAAGGGCGGGAAAGGAAGGGTAAGCTAGAGGGGTAACAGTGCAGAAGGAGGAGGAGTACAAAAAGCGAGCAGGCAGCTTGAGTGTGTGTCTTTCTGGCTGCGATACGAGACAGGAGAGAATGAATGAACATATATAGTGAAAGTTCTGAAATCATGCAGGCACTGATGACTCCACCAGTAGGCAAGTCTTTACAGCAGTCTCACGTTTTATCCAACTCTCTTGCAGGGTATGGAAATGGCAGTCTCTTGTACATTTCTGTTTTCTCTGAGTTCAAATGCATGTGAGGCAAAAGATGAAGTAATTTTTATACATTTCTGGGAAATGTCTGGTTGGGCAAGAAAAAAATCTTAGCCACTTGCTCACCTAGAAATCTAAATTTTACATGTGATAGTACTTCAGTATGTAACTGTATTGATGCATTTGAATATCAAGTCAAATACAATGCATTACATGACTAGTTCTGAGCTAATCTGGTCTCCCTTACTGTAAGAGATATTAAATGAAGGATGTCAGCTCTTTTTATGCTGTTCAAGTATGTCTCAGCACTAGAAAAAAAATCTGTATTTTGTGTCTCTCCTTGGTTTGATTTAAATACCAGGCTGTCTTAGTTATTTGGGACTTCTAATCTGAAGTTTTTCTCCCTGTTGTATCCAGTCAGTTGCCCAACAACTGATTAGATGCTCAAGTCTGGGACAAATGTGAAATGTAACTCTTTCAAAAAAGCACTGAAGGTCTCTTGACCTGTCGTCTGCGAGTGGGGTGTTCGGAAAAACTCTTGACTAAGGGTGCCTATTTCAGTGCTGTTAGAGGAGCAGCAGTGAGCAGGGGAGCCTGCGGGGCTCTGGCCGGCAGCCCTTCTCCCTTGGCTGGTCCCTGGGAGAGGTGGGTGCTCGGGGCTGGCCTGTGCCTGGCCCTGACCGAGCAACCCGTGCACCTCCCGCTGCTGCCTTTGGAAAAGGGCCCTCCTGTATCAAGTGGTTTCATAGAGCTGTTGCCCACACCAGCTCCTGCTGCCCTGTTTGCCCCTCAGCACTCCTGAAGGGCCTTCTCTGGTGGCCACATGTGGCTGCATCTAACAGGACAGGCACGTGGCATCATTTAAATAGTTGGGGCCACACAAACACGCTGGTCAAACAGTGGGCAAGCCTGTGGCCGCTGGTCAGCCCCTGGATGAGGTATGTGTACAGTGCCGTGTCTCCAGGGGCCCATGGTGATGGCTTGTTGGGTGGGTGAGGGTGAAGTCACATCACGAAAAAGTGTTTTGCATGTCTTAAGCATCCATCGGCACATCTTAAAATATTGGACAGCCGTGTGTTATGCATAAACGCCAGAGGATTAAAATTTGCATTTAATGTATTAAATGAATTTAAAAATTTCCCTGGTTTATCTCATCCTGTTCCTGCTTTCAGATGGTGAGTATCTGCACAAGGAATTCTGTATTGGTACAAGCATTGGCACAAGGGCTGGGATCAAAACACTCATGTGCTGTAGATGTCCTGTCAGTGGTTTTCTGGAACTGAGAGGCAGGAGGTACTCAGGTGGCAAGGCTGAGAAACTCGTCAAAGTGTAAAGGTTCTTAGGTAGTTTCTGAAGAAATTGTATCATTCAATTGATCAGCTAAATATCTCCTTACCTATGAGGCTTGAAAAAGATACTGATATCATGACATAACAATACTGCTTCTATAGAGAGCTGTGATCATATTTATAGCAACTAGGCTTTTATAAACTGTGTGCTTATACAGAACTCAGTGAAGAAATGCCTGTTGGTATCTCTGAAACTTTTTTCTAGTGTTTTGTAAAGCATAATTGTATTTCAGTGGTTTTCTTCATTCATGTTTTATGACTAAATCCATGCCAGAAATTTTTTTGGAAGTAAATCATCATAAGAGCTTTCAGGACTGTGAATCAGACTTATAGTAAATGCC
Organism: Calidris pugnax; assembly: GCF_001431845.1. Taxonomy (NCBI): domain Eukaryota; kingdom Metazoa; phylum Chordata; class Aves; order Charadriiformes; family Scolopacidae; genus Calidris; species Calidris pugnax. The sequence goes on from NW_015094509.1 coordinate 11,952,659, forward strand.
TTAAAAGGCCCATTTTTACTGTCTTTTCAAATTAATTTTATGTTATTTCTTGTTATTTGGCATAGTGTTGAGAAACTGAGACTCAAACTAAGTAAAAGGGTTTTTTTTAATCTGATCTGTAATTCTTTAGGTTATTCAGGTAGGAACAGCTGTTTGGGTTTTTACTGGTAAAGGGGATGTTGATTTATTCTTACAGGTGGGAGTAAAAGGAGTAATTTTAATAACAACAACTACCTAGCAATGGTATTTGGATTTCATTCAACTATGGCTAGTGTATGTTCTGTGTTGGAAGGCCTCCAGAGAGACAACTGAATACATCTGAAATATGACGAAAACCTGAATAAGCAATGCTTTTTTATTCTCAAACATATACAGTCTTAAATACCTAGAAAACTGCTAATCTGTTAACTCTGCTCACCGAGCCCGTCAAGGGTAATTTATGAGAGTAAAATAATAATCCAAGAAGTTGAAAAGGTCTGACCACATTAACATAGGCACTAGGAACTGATCTTTTTAGATTATCATAGCAAAAGAACCCAAGTGTTCATATTCATTACATTAAAAGATCTTCAGTGGTGCTCTGTGCATCACTATTGTTATGAGAAAAGAAAGAGCAGAAGAAATGCCAGTGTTAAGACCATGGGAATACAGAAAACATGAATAAAAAATAGCTAATACTTATTCTCTGGTTTCCATTTGGGCTTAAAGAGTTGTAATTTGTTTTTTAAAAGTTCACACTCCTCTTAACAATGTGTATCATTGCTGTGATATTTCTTTCCTATTATTTGATTTAATGAAAATTTTAAGTATCAGAATATACATAATCAATATTTTGTGAACTGATTTCATTTATTTAAAAGCACTATAAAAAAAAATAAAAAGAGCCTGGAAGTTCCTGCAATTTCTTTGACCTTGGAGTCAAGGTAATGGTGGGATGACACAAAAGTAATTTACTTAAGCTAACTTTTACTTAAGATAAGACTTTATTAAAAGACAATATACTCCAGAGTAGTATGGCAAGGTAAATCAGAACTCATTTTAGTTGTGGTTCATGTACCTTTTCAGCTAAAGGTATACGCTCTACACTTGGGTCAAGCAACCATTCCTACAAGATAACATGTGGCAGATAAGAAATTGTTTATGTTGTAACCTTCAGGTCCTGATTCCACAGGCACCCTTCCTACTGGAAAAGTAGGATTTCTTTACAGAGGAAAATAAATACAAAATGCAAATTCCAAGCAGCATCTTAACAGTATTTACTTTGCAATTCATATCTGGAATGCAATCCTTTTCCTGCTGGACAGCTCTGAAGGAACTGATGATGGGGCTTCCATACAGGTACAGATCTGTGACTCTTAGTTACATTTAATTAATGAGTGAAGTCTTTGCCCTCTTCTGATTACACAATCTTAGATTTCCCTTTGAATTTACATGCACTGTCTCTGAAAGGTGGATACCTGGGAGACTTGACTTCCCTTATTAAGCTGACATTTCTCCTTTAGCTGAGAAAATATTTTTTGTCTTTTCGTTAGTTAGCCAAGAGTTACTGTGTTTGGGGGCTGATTATATCCAAAAGCCTAAGTAGTTTAATTTATGTTGTCAAGACTTTTTTTAGAATTGGTACCACATCATGGATCATTGATACTAATGCATTTGCTATGTGTCCATACATTCAGTCTTATGTACAGAGTCCAGCTCAATCTCAGAAACTGAGTCCCATGGTGTCTTTGGGTACTGATGGCAATAGATGGCATCTGTTAAAATAGATGACAAAAAGCATGTAACAGCATTGAGAGTGACCGGTGCAGGAATGCCTGCAGAGAGGTGTAACCATGTGTTTGAACAGAAATAACCTGCCCTTGTGTGTCTTGGTAGAGGTTACTCCAAGGTACAGTGTTCTGGAGGGCAGTGCACATGTAAACCTAGCAGATGACCCTGGAGGTCAACTGACACTGCCTTAACTGCAGTTTCTCTGTTGTGACACGGTGCTCCATGTAAACTAATTACTCTTCCTAATAGGTGAATTCTCCCAAGACAAAAGTTGTAGGAAAGCATTGAAAAACCATTGGAAAACTATGCAAGGTCAACCAAGACACAGAGAAGTATTAAGACCTATTAAAACTCAGTAGAACCAAAAAGCTTTGGGTTGGGTTTTTTGGGGTTTTTTTTGTTTGTTTGGTTGGGTTTTTTTTTAATGACAAAGATAAAGGCTGCCTCCGCTTCAGCAGGAAGACAAATTTTGGCAAGATGTCGCATGTGGCATGAAATTATAGGGCTATAAAAGTAGAGTTTTGGGACAGTGTGTCATGGTGTTCTGTGCTCTCTTAATATCCTTTACAACTTTGGTAGGGTTAAACTATGTCATTATATTCTTGAAGTTATATTTCTCTGTAGAAAGAAAAGCAAAAACCAGTTGATTCAGTGCAAATAAAATTATGATTGCCCTTGAGAGAATTAAATAGAATTCATCAAAAAGAGGTGCTTCTATTTTAACAAATTCTGGAGAGGTCCAAAGGGTAACCCCAGTGAAGTATTTTGAAATTTTGCTATTTTATGACTACATCTTTTCTTAGAAGAAATATAGAAGTAGGTCTCTCAGAGCAAAAAACTTGAGTGGGATTTTATATTTTATGTGTGTTAAAAGCCAAATTTTGGATTCTATATGGTTTGTAGGTGTTGAAACTACAGTCTAAAGTGCTATATTCCTAAGCAGAGTAGTCTCAGTTATGTCTGTCATGAACAAACCACATACCCTGTAGAGCAATTTCCTCAATTACTGGAATAATTGAAGGGAATCTTTTGGGAGCATTGGTCTTAGTCTTGTATGGAATTTCACATTTCTCAGTTCAGAGTTTGGATTTATATAAGAACCACTCTTCTACCATGCATACAGTACATCTGTTTCCTATTAAAAACAATATGATTAACCACCTCCAACAGTGGTAACTAAAGGAGAAACACTGATTGCCTTTCATTGTCAAAAATGAGATAGAATATGGTAAGCAAACAACTTGCTGAACTAAAAGTGTATTTGTTTTCATAATATACATTTTTATTTTCTATCTCTAGAATTAATTTATGTGGCCAAAATGGCAACTGAAATTATCATTCACTACTCTTATCTGGCCACATATTTTAATCTTTTTTAAATCACATATATAATTCAGGTTATAGCAAGCCATTTGTTTGTGGTTTTATTTCCTCTCCTATAGAGGAGAGATTGTTAATGTTAATAAATTGCTTTAATTTGTAGTATCATGCTTGTATCAGTATTCTTGATGTGTAATCTGATTTAGTTTCAAAATAAACCCATATTACATTGAAAGAAATATAGGATTAGCAGTTGATAAGAGATTAAGGCCAATTTGTCCTACTGATTAGTTGAGAATTGTGACCCGAATCCTTTACCAAAGAGAAAGTACCATTATAATAAATATGTTACCAAGAGCATTAATCAGCTTTTACTAAATAAACTCTGGAGGCTATGCTACTAAATAAATAGACTCTATTTGCAAACTAAAAATGCTGACTACACAGGCTTTTAACTATATTTTACTAAGGTGAATAGTATATAATAATATAATATAATAGATATTGGTTTTAATGTAGGAAAAGACTAGGAAAGAAGATAAGGCAGTACAAAGTCTATGCAGCTGTCCTCAGCAGATTTTCTGTAGAGGACATAGGTATATAACTGAGCTCTCATATTTTCTTAAAGCTTCTGTGAGAGATCACAGAATCATAGAATGGTTTGTGTTGCAAGGGACCTTGAAGATCATCTAGTTCCACTCCCCCCTGCCATGGGCAGGGACACCTCCCACTAGACCAGGTTGCTCAAAGCCCCATCCAGCTTGGCCTTGAACACCTCCAGGGATGGGGCATCCACAACTTCTCTGGGCAACTGGATCCAGTCCCTTATCACCCTCACAGGAAAGAATTTCTTCCTAATATCTAATCTGTAAATTTCCCTTCTTTAAGACCATTACCCATCATGCTAGCACTACACTTCTTCATAAAGAGTCCCACCCCATCTCTCCTTCAGGTACCCCCTTCAGGTAACAAAAGGTTGTTACAGGGTCTCCCCAGAGCCTTCTCTTTGGATCCAGTCCCTTATCACCCTCACAGGAAAGAATTTCTTCCTAATATCTAATCTGTAAATTTCCCTTCTTTAAGACCATTACCCATCATGCTAGCACTACACTTCTTCATAAAGAGTCCCACCCCATCTCTCCTTCAGGTACCCCCTTCAGGTAACAAAAGGTTGTTACAGGGTCTCCCCAGAGCCTTCTCTTTTCTAGACTGAACAATCCCAATTCTCTCAGCGTGTCTTCATAGGAGAGGTGTTCCAGTCCCTGATCCTCTTCATGGCCTTCCTCTGGACCTGTTCCAAGAGGGCCATGTACTTCCTGTGATGTGGGCTCCAGAGCTGGACATAGTACTCCAGGTGAGGTCTCACCAGAGTGGAGGAGAGGGGCCAAATCACCTCCTTCGACCTGCTGGTCGCACTTCTTTTGAGACACCCCGGGATACGGTTGGCTTTCTGGGCTGCATGAGGTTCACACAGGCCCTCCTCTCAAGTCTGTCCGGGTCCCTCTGGATGGCATCCCTCCAGCGTGTTGACTGCACCACACAGCTTGGTGTCGTCGGCAAACTTGCTGAAGGTGCACTCAATCCCACTGTCCATGTGTCTGACAAACATGTTAAACAGCAGCAGTGCCAGTACCGACCCTTAAAGACCACCACTTGTCACTGATTTCCACTTGGACATTGAGCCGTTGACCACAACCCTTTGAGTGCAACCATCCAGCCAATTCCTTATCCACTGAGTGGTCCAGCCATCAAATCCATGTCTTTCCAATTTTGAGACCAGGATTTTGTATGGGACAGCGTCAAACATTTTGCATAAGTCCAGGTAAATTACATCTGTTGCTTTCCCCTTATCCACCAGTGACGTAACCCTGTTGTAGAAGTCCACCAAACTTGTCATGCATGACTTGCCCTGTTGGCTGTCACCAATCACCTCCTTCTTCTAGACTGAACAATCCCAATTCTCTCAGCGTGTCTTCATAGGAGAGGTGTTCCAGTCCCTGATCCTCTTCATGGCCTTCCTCTGGACCTGTTCCAAGAGGGCCATGTACTTCCTGTGATGTGTTCTCCAGAGCTGGACATAGTACTCCAGGTGAGGTCTCACCAGAGTGGAGGAGAGGGGCCAAATCACCTCCTTCGACCTGCTGGTCGCACTTCTTTTGAGACACCCCGGGATACGGTTGGCTTTCTGGGCTGCATGAGGTTCACACAGGCCCTCCTCTCAAGTCTGTCCGGGTCCCTCTGGATGGAGAGGGGCCAAATCACCTCCTTCGACCTGCTGGTCGCACTTCTTTTGAGACACCCCGGGATACGGTTGGCTTTCTGGGCTGCATGAGGTTCACACAGGCCCTCCTCTCAAGTCTGTCCGGGTCCCTCTGGATGGCATCCCTCCAGCGTGTTGACTGCACCACACAGCTTGGTGTCGTCGGCAAACTTGCTGAAGGTGCACTCAATCCCACTGTCCATGTGTCTGACAAACATGTTAAACAGCAGCAGTGCCAGTACCGACCCTTAAAGACCACCACTTGTCACTGATTTCCACTTGGACATTGAGCCGTTGACCACAACCCTTTGAGTGCAACCATCCAGCCAATTCCTTATCCACTGAGTGGTCCAGCCATCAAATCCATGTCTTTCCAATTTTGAGACCAGGATTTTGTATGGGACAGCGTCAAACATTTTGCATAAGTCCAGGTAAATTACATCTGTTGCTTTCCCCTTATCCACCAGTGACGTAACCCTGTTGTAGAAGTCCACCAAACTTGTCATGCATGACTTGCCCTGTTGGCTGTCACCAATCACCTCCTTCTTTTCCATGTGCCTTAGCAGAGTTTCTAGGAGAATCTGCTCCATGATCTCGTTGGGCACAGAGGTGAGACTGACCGGCCTGTGTGTCAAACACAAAGTGCGGAGACACCTTATGCCATATATAAGCAGAAATTCCAGACAAGTGAGAAGTAAGTCCTGTAATGAGCCTAGGAAGTAAGAATAAAAGGCTTAATTTTGGGACAAAATGTGCCAATCATGTATTGAGCAATACTGCCCCAGTCACAAATTACTCATTGAACTCACTCTCTGTAATATGTAGTTATCAGCTTGGTGAGATACACACCTGTGAGGTTTCCAGCTGACTGTGGTAGAAGTAAAATTAAATCCCCTGGTTGTAGGCATTTATATGATTTAAAACGTTTACTTATATTTAAAAAAAATATTTTCTGTGTTGCCAGCCCTTTTCTTAAGAGGTAACATACTGATGTTACCACTTGATCTCATTAATAAGAGAAAAAAAAGGAGAAACCTATAAGTGAGATCAGAACGCTTAGCTTGACCTCCACAAGATTTTTTTCTTTCCATAATTAGAGGTAAAAATAGAGAGAGAAATGTAGGGTGATCTTTCTTGGTAAGTATATTGCTAAGCTATCTTTTCTTATTCAGAGCAGTAGAATTCTCATAAGATCCCTGCTTGAAAAAAACATACATCTCATAAAAAAACTTTAAAGCTGTTTCATTTCTGTTTTCACAGTAAACAAGATTTGTTCTTTGTGTTGTTACATAAGGAAACCCCATTACAGTGCTTCCAGAATTAATTCAATCTGGAGAGCATTTCTTTTTTAGGTTATGTGAGAGCTATTCAACAGAATAATTTAGGCTTTCCTTAAGAAAGTTTCCGTTTGAAAACTCCTTTGGGGATTTTATAATCCCTTAGTTAACATATGATATAATATATGTGAATTTATTGTTGGATATTGTGTGAAAAAAGGGCTCTGACTTTGTCCTAATGAAACTTGAGAGTGAAGAGAAGAACTTTATAGGAAAATTTCATACTTTTACTCTGGCAGTTATTCAATTACCAGTTTGCCTGAAATGTCTGAGATACTTACCTGTAGTGGCAGTTCTGTGATTCCATGTAGTTTATACTTTAGAGAAGAAAATTCAGTTTTATTTGCTTACAGTTAAAACATTTTTTCTAGTATTTTCAATTTTTTACATAGCCACTTCAATGACCACTGTTTGTGTTCTTTCAGAAGGATACTACTCATCTACAAATTTCTCTGTGAACCACCTTCAATAAATAACAATGTGCCATCAAGGGAGATTTACTTCAGATCTCCAAAGGCCAGCAGGCAGATGGCTGTTGTACTTTGTTCTTGGACAGTTATCAGAAGTGTGGTTTTAATACCGAAACCAAATAAGTATGACATTTATATTTACAGATTCATTAGGGCTGCATCTTTTTTTAATTTAACATTTCATAATAATATAGGATTTCCTTCCTTGTACTTAAATGGAATGAAATATTAAGGGTCCTTTAGGAAGTCATAGCTCAATATTGAATTTATATCTCTACCCATGTAATCAGCAATACTATTAATATGCTTTTGATAATCGACTTTTTTTTTTTTTTCCTAAGGATAGAAAGTAATTTACGAAATAATTCCTTGAAAGTAAAAAATCATGAAAATAACCCCAAAATAAAAGTGGTATTAGAGGCATGCTTGCAGACTAATTCAGAACAGTTCTCTGGCCTCAACTGGTATGCAACTTATGTGGATACTGCAGTATTTCAAAAGTTCAGTTTTACTGTGTTCTCACATTGCCCATTTCAGCTAGCTGTCCTGGGCTTATATTATAAATAAGACTAATCTCTGGTCTCCATAGAATAAAATGGTGTGGTAAACTTTATAGTACTTCTGCTTTTAAGCACTACACACGATAAACAGCTCAAGGGAAATCATGCAACTATTGAGAATACAGTTTTGTGGGCTCTTCATGCTTCTGGACTCTTTGTGCTGATGTCCCTTGTAATGAACTGGGACATGCCTCCTAGGCATCTCCAGACCATTTATATTGGCTTTGTCTTCCATGGAAGAAATGTGATGATGTGATCACTCAAAACTTGTATGTGCCACTAACAGAAAACTCTTACAGGAGAAATTATATTAACATATTAAATTATATTAACTTAAAATTAGCTAAGTGTGACAGTGGTGATTCACAGAAAACACAGAAGCAGCCATTGAATCGGGGAGCTGAACCCCCTACTCACAAACAAATTACTCTAACCATTAGCCTACAGTCACAGCTCTCTTATCAATACTTTTATTTGTCCTATTGGGTCTTCCTCTTTTTCTTTTTTTCAGTGCTAGCAAAAACTTCAGTTTGCAAAATAGCACAAGTCAGACGGTGTGTGCCAGGTATTCTCCAAGAAAGTAAAAATGTTTTTGTCTTCTCCAGCCGGGGAGGGGCTCTGAACCCAGATCTCCCTCTATCATAGATACATCCTCTTGGTTGCAATCTAAAACTGAGATTTGGTTTTTGCTTCTCTAGAGATGTAATAAAGGAAAGAAGTGACCAAAGCTATGTTTCTTGAGCAGAGTCCTGCAGCTGCTGTTTGTAAAGCTTTGTAAAGCTTACCTGATTTGTCCCTAAAGCAGAATGTGCAGGATCTGTGCTTTCAGCATGCTGATGTATAGGAGAGGTCCCTGCCATCTCCATGATGCCAAGAGTCAATAGCTTCTCAGCATGCACAGAATCAAAATTAGAGGGAAAATCAGAATAAAAAAACTGATTTTGAGGAACTTAGGCACCACTGGAGCTATAAGCAGGATTTTTTAGATTTTTTTTTTTGAATGAGTGGCAAATTCCTGTGCATGTTTGGCACTTCATCCATTTTTAAACCATTTTTTATTCATATCTTACCTTTGCAGTCTGTATAGAGAAGTGAGATAAACATGGAAGAGGATAAGAGAATAACAGAAAAGATACTGAGACCAGCAGAAGTCAATGGAGAGAGAGAGTATAAGCCTAAAACTTGTCAATTCCCTATTCCATTCCATAATTTGTGGAATTATTTTTTCTGTCCTTTTGGATGTACATTATGCTTCTTAACTATTCTATTGGACAACTCCAGGTTAATTTTTTTTTTTTTTTTAAATGAAGTAAAACACATCTTATACTTAACAATTACCAAATGCCTTGGGAATGGATAGGGAAGGTTTTGAAGACATCACAGGCGCATCTAAATTCAGTGGAAACTTAAGAATCTAGTTCAAGGAGTACACTGGTGGATTCTATATTTTTGCTGCAGTTTTTTATAATTTAGTAGTTTACAGCTGAGGAATTGCTCCAGGATTTTTCTTAAATGGCAGTTTTACAGGTTTTGTTACTGCATTTTGATTACTGCTTGAACAAAGTGATAGGATTTTCTCTAATGCACTTGTGTCATGCACGTAGTCTAAGGCACATGTGAGTCCAGTTAAGCTTTTTCTTCCTGCTCAGAGAATGTATTAAGAAGCAAAAAACTGTCATTGAAAACATGTCACAAAAAACATGCAAGTTGTTCTCAAACAATTCCTAATGGAGCACGCTTAGGAAAAGGTGAATGATTCCTTAAAAAGGGCAAAAAAATATTTTTTTCCTCATCAGCTAAATGATTTGTGTATGGTTCTTTCTGTATCTGCATAAGAATAACAGATCCTTTGGGAGATATGTTCTTAGCAGTCCTCCTTTTTATTGTAAAGTAATCAAAACAGAGTCTCCTTAATATTGGGAAGGGGACTTGACTTTTTATGCCTATTTTTAGGAGTTTTTCCTGAGCTTGCAAGTGCTTGTGTAAATGACATTTAATTTCATGATCTTTTTTATGATCTTTAAAGTCATGGTCTTTTTATTACAATATGAAATGTTAAACTATATATATTATCTCTTAAAAGTCTGCTCCAAAAGTTACATTCAGATTTTATCCAGTTTTGTAACTATAGTACTCTAATATTTAGGTTTTGCCATTGTCTAGGTAGCATTTGGTGCCAGCAAAAATTATTTTTAGCTCGGTGTATGAAATCACATTGAGACTTAATTGAAAATATTCACAGTAATAAGTACTCTTCTTGTTACTTTTTGCTGCGGTAAGACCTGTCAAGAACAAATTTGTACTGTGAAGGAAAATTTACTTCCCTGTGATTAACTGAATTAATTAATAGTTACCAACATTACTTAGTTTTTTTATAAGCTGGATATCTTAACTATTTTTAAAAATGTAAAATTAATGCAATATTTTCTGTGAAAGCTGCAGTGTTAACGCAGTGCCATGTTTAACTTATATATTAAGTAGAAAAAATAACATAGCAACACCATTATGACTTGAATAGATGTCAACATTTTATAATTTTGACATCACTTTTTAATATTTGTTTTAATATTTTCAGTCATTTCAAGAGTATGCAAGATTGGGTAGTATTTTTTAAATCTTAAATTCACAGATTAGAGTCACTATCTTGTGAAAATTCATACATCATAAAAGGGTCTTCAAAACTGAAATAGGACTAGTATTGAATTTGAAGATCTAGTTAGAAGCATTGCCTGTGTTCCATCAAAACGTGTTTTTTCTTGAATAGGGCAAAGAACCTCTTCTCCCTGCTACCAGCTTTATTTCCTTGTTATGTCACTCTTTCTTGGTGAGATGTGTCCTTTCTTTCACAAGTAGTAACGAGCTCCCTGCTGTCCTTGGGCATATGTGCAGAGAAGGCATTTCGGTTGGTTCCTCAGTGCAGTTTGTAGGCAACTGAAAAGTTGTTTGAGTTCATGATCTCTGTATACTCCGAGTTTCATTACTTGACTGAAAATTGAGCTCCCATCCAGAGGATGCAAATAAAATTGCTTTATATGGATATATGTAACTGGGAGGAAGAAAAAGGTTTAGGCAGACTTTTTATTACTTGCCTGTTGTAAAGACATTCTGATTTTATTTTTGAGGTTGAATATTATTCATGAATGTTGGAAATTAGCTGAGTACATGTGTTTGCTATTAAGCATATGAGTAGTTCCACTGAAGTTAGTGGTACATTTGAGGGATACCGACCCTCACAAATGAAGGGAAGACATGTGAATCCAGTTTTCACACAAAAGCAATCCTGTTTTCTGCTTCAGCTCTCTTTGCTAGGAGCACTAAAATATGAGAACTAGAGAAACCCTTCAGCTGCCTCACTGCTGCTGTTACTACACTTTGTGGTTTAATGTCACCATCTTGTCAATAGTCAAAGTCATGTCTTCATCAGTAAAGAGACAGAAATGCCAGGAAGCGTAGGAAAATCACTTGCAGTTAAATAGGTGCAATACGTAAAAGTCTGGAGAGAACTGTTCACTGTGCCATTCCATCAGCTACCTGGTGACCATACTGCTGTAGGAGTTACCTGTAAAAGCACCACTTCTCGACTAGCATGCAAGCTAAGAGACTCCTCATGTTCCATTCATGTACTGACAGAAACCAGGTGCCAGCCAACAGGTACCTGTTATAAGTCTGGCTGCATGCAAAGGAACAGAGCAGTCAGTTCAGCAGCTTCCTTACGGAGACGTCTGTAAGTGCTCAGTTCACAGTAGAAGTCATTAACTTGCATGCCTTTTGCTATTCCATTTAAGCAAGTGCTTTCATGCAGCGTGTTGGCAGATGATAGGAATTGTTGAACAGAACCCCACTGGGAAAAAGAGTCTTTGCAATTTTGAAATGAATTTTCTCAGATGGTCCAAGCTGGATCTTGGTTTTTGCCATCATGCTTGTCTCTTCTCAGTGGGGAGATGAATCTAAATGTGCCAGTTTTGTCCATGTTGCATATTCTCAGCTTTCCTGGATTGAGGAAGACGCTTTCTGTCATTTGATTTTACCTTGGTGCTGTCCTATACTCATCTGGTGTCTGAAGATGTGCAGTATATATGGAAAGGTATCTGAAGGTCTCCTTCTGAAGAGACCTCTAGGGTTCTAAATCTTATGATCACTTAAAGTTACATCTGCACAGATTAATACACAGACCAGGGTCTGTCTCTGCTTCTGACAGCACAATCTGGCTGATGTCCATATGGCTAACCTGTCTCTAAGCTTTCCTCAGAACAGGATCATCTCATTCCTAAGATCTACTGGAATGCCCATGCTGCCTCCTTAACTGCTGTTTTTATGAAAGCACTACTGGTTTGGGTCAAAATAGTGGCAAGGAGTGGGCTAAGAAATCATGAGATGATTATAAGTCAGTGTCCTGCTCCTGTAGACTTTGGTACTATAGATATAGCTTGAGAAAATTAGTTTCATGCAGTCACTCCTCCATGATGGAGGATTTATTTGCCTGTGTGCACTCTCCTTAACAACTCGTAGTTTTATAATACCTTGGCTAATTTCATCTACATTTGAATGAGTAGACCGTAAAGGTAATTATCAGGAGGATAAGGTGGATGGCGGAGCAATGTGCTCGTAATACTTACCTGCATGAAGATCCTACTGCAGTCTCTCTCCGCATTAGTTATTCTGAGTTTTATAGCTTTGTGTTTCATAATTCTTTTTTTTAATTATTATTTGGTTTTTTACGTATATATAGAAATGTGGACAGGATAGAAGTGATTGAAATCACAGTCATCACACAGTTAAAATTCATTAAAATCCTTGAACTTATTTTCCATTTAAATTTTTGGCATATCACCAAAAATTCTCTTCTCATCTGAAAACACTTTGTAGGTAGCTAATTAGCCATTTTTAGCTAATTTGCATTCATTCCCTTTAGCAGGGTTAATTGTGTTTTCCAGTTCCACCTTGAGCCCATCAGTTCCTCCACCTCTTATCCTGACTTACAGCATGTTTGTCCAGTGTCTAAATACCAGAGAAGTGAACACATTTTGTTGCTTTTTTTGTTTTCAGCACAGAGAGTTTGGATCTCTCTGAAAGTAAGTAGCCTTGACGTGAGAGCAGACATGAAAACAGTGACATCCTAGGATTTCCTAGATTCTAGAAAACAAGACTTGATAATTAAAAATATTAGGAAGAAACTCTTCTGTCAGTTCTTACGAAAACAGAGGCCTGAAAGACATTGGTCTTAAATCATTATGAAAGGAAGGTACTAATATCATAGATAATATTGCTATCAAAGGAAGGTAGCAAGGTATATCTGACTAGTAAAAATGTACAGATCCAGGATGAAGGGCTCAGTGTCTGTGGCTGGTATCAGACAGCCTGTTGAGAAGATTTTTATCAAAGATGAACCACAGCCTGAAAGCAGAAGTGATTGGTGAGGATGAACAACAGCAGGAAGCAGCAAGGCAGACTTTCTTGTGAGAGAAAGAGTCAAGAGGTGAAAGAAGTGGAGTATGGAGAAATTCAACAATTATATCAGTGAAAGGAGGAGAAGTAGGCACACACGGACTATGTGACAGCATGGGCCTCGCTGCAGGTTAGAGTGTGGGGACTGGGAACAAGGGAGTTAGAGGAAGAATTGCAGCTGGGGAAGAATATAGCAAGAGAGAAAGCTTTTGTGAAGGAGAACTGTGTAGAACTGCTTGAAGTGACTAGGATAATCCTTCTGAGAAAGCAGAGTACATGACCAATTCAGATAGAAATTCCTTTTTTTCCTTAGGTGTCAGCCTTTCTTCTCTCCTGTTCCTCATTATCTCTAATTAATTTTCTGCCACTGTTTGGGCTCAGTAATTATTTATTGCTAGTGTATCACCTAGTATCTAACATTTATAAAAGTGTTGTAGTTTCTAATAAGCAAAAATAGTAATTAAATATCACTGCTTTGTTGGGAACAGAAAATCAGATTATAGTTTCACAATCCCATCCTCAATGCAATAAACAAAATTAATCCAGCTGTTAAAATTTTCTATTTATTTTGAATTAAAAATTCATCTAGATTTTTATGTTACCTTAAGATTCCTTTTCAGGTGCCTTCTTGAAGTATCACTTTCAATTTAGTAATGAAAAGTAGAGGGAAAATGTCCAGTTCTTTGAAAAAATTTAGATTTGACAGTCTCAAAGAAAGCAAGCCTGATTTAAATATGTTTTTGAGATGTACACACTTCTGTTAAAGGTACATGTATATAATATACACATATATATACACATGTATATTTTCTATATACATATTTTAAGTTTTTTCTTTCTTCCTAACTTCAGTTGTTCTACAGATACTAGAGGTGTTGGAGCCTACACCTCTCCCCTCAACAATAACTTTACCTCTCTTACCCAGCATACTGCAGGTCTTGATCAAATTTCCTGAATCCCTGGAGTTTTCTTACCTCTGTCCCACATCCCCTGCCAGTGGGAGACAAGCTGTGCAATCGGTGACTGGCACAGCCCAACCTGCACTCAGGCTCCTTTATGGGAGCACTGGTTTGCAGCTCCTCACAGCCTGTGTTTTTTAATGAATCTGTAGGAAACTAGTATCTTTATGCTCTCTATCTACTGTGGGACTTGGAAATCTTCCATAGGTTGAAAAGTTAGTAAGGAGAAATGAACATCTGCGTGGGCAGACAGGACAATCGTGTAAGAACCTTTTCCTTAGGAGATGTCTAGAAATGACACACTTAACTTTTATACCTGGCAGCTGCAGTTGCCCTGCCAGGTTGCAGCACTGGGCTTTGCTGGGGTGCATCAGGACAGGATAATTAATATTGGTGTTATGTTTCGGTTCTGAAATGGAGCTTTTCTCATCATCACTGCTCATCCTGGGCTGAGCACAGAATTGCCAGCTGGATGCGTGAATTTGGTTGGATGCTTGGTCATGGAGTTTGTCATATCTTTCTGAGGGATTGTGTCGTGATTGTTCAAATTTAAAGCCAAACCTATGTAAGTGAAGCCAGTAAATTATTTTCTTCCTAACAGTGAACAGACATGCTGAGTTATTTTAAAAAATGTCATTCATGCAACATACAGCAACTAGTAGCATCATGCCATTGGGATTTTTGGTCCTTTCTTGAATGGGCCGCCCAAGAGTGAACATCCTTGCTCTATTGTTGGCAGTGGCTAACTGGATTAACAGAGTTCTCTGTTTCTAATTTCTCTGATTCTCCCTGATAGAAAACTGATATTCTGACTTAACTACTTCATTCCTGTCTGCCAATCTGAGACATGCTATGAAAGTCACCGTGTAATGGTGACTACAGTGATGCTGTCTCTGACATCCAAGCAACAGCTTGATTTCTGTGACTTTTACATGCAAGTTTTTCTGTGCTGTGTTAGTTCTTCAGTTTATTTTGTAATATATTTGCAGTAACAAGGATATGGGATTTTTTTCTTCTGATCTGCAAGAGACAGCTTCAGAGACCAGCTACAGATCCTTCTCCGTGTGCAGATAATGTGCAAAATTTAATATATTTCAGCATGAGTGGAGAAGGTCATAGAAGCGTGCCACGAGAGAAGGGTGAGATTCACATGCAGGTGTGGAAATGATTTCTTAGTGATGACTGTCACTGCCACCCACTCCTTACAGGCTTGAAAATGCAGTAAAGCTTTGTTATGCAAAAACCTAAGCCCTAAGCAGGAAGAAGATCAATTGAAAGAATGAAATGAAATGAAATGAAATGAAATGAAATGAAATGTAATGAAATGAAAGACTTCACCATTGATTATTCTTGAAGCTGTTTTTTCCTGTTACTTTCTTCAGCAGTTCATTATTGATCGTTGCTTAGCTTAATAAGTGCAGAGTACTTATTTTTACTAGACAAGAGTATGACACAGGATGAGACTTGATATTGCTGCTTTTTGGGCAAAAAGAGATTAGTTTTGGCCTGCCTGTAGAAAAAAATGTAAACAATGTGGGTATTAAGGCAAACACTATGTTATAGTATCACCCTTCCCCAAAAGTAGGCAAATCCTGTTCTTATGCCATACAGTTCTCTCCTGTATACGCACTTCTCTCCTGCAAGCCCAGGATGTCTTGTTTTCTCCTGTACATCAGCATGCCCTCACATACTCAGTAGTTAAAATAATCTTCCTTGCCTGCTGCTCTGACAGACTTTCTTTCTGGCGTTTTATCCCCACAAATTTAACCTCTTTGTCCTTAACTTCAGCATCCTCCAGGATTCTTCCTCTTATCCTTACTCTGTTTTGTTTCTCATCAAGTTACTTCTGTTCCTTTCACCCTGACAGCAAAGCTAGATGCACAGATAACATTGAGAATGAGTAAGTATCAGCAAGTTATGTTTGTTCACAGCCGTGTGTAGACCATGGCGAGAGTCATTACCCACTAGACATCATTTATGAGTAAATTCCTTTGCTTCATTACCAAATACAGTCTTGCACACTTACAAACTATGTAAATGGTCTCTCTTTTATAATTTTAGGCCCTCAGGCTTAGGTTACATCACTATTCAGTGGCTAGGGAACAAAATAGGGCATGTGAATAAAATGTTTCCTCCCCATGAAAGAAGGGAGGGGAAATGAAGAATGTTTATTATAGGACAAGAAAAGGATTGTTCTCTCACTCACTCTGTTTACATATACAGCACTGTACTTCATGGAAAAAATACTTAGATTATTATAATTCTACAAGGGAGATAAGATGAACATTCAGAAAAGAAATTTCAGGGGAGATACTGTTCAGTGATGGAAAAATGAACATAAGCTATCAGGCAGGGTACAGCTCAGTGGAAGTAGCTTTCATTGGAAGATTAGTCCTGTGCATGGTTGATGCACAAAGTATATTGAATGCCTAAAATGTTTCTGCCCAACCTGCACCTCTGTTATGTCATGGGCTCCCTAAATGCTTTGGCAGAAAAGTGGTTTTCTGCACGCTTGGCAATCTTCCCACTTCCTGAATGTATGTTAAACCTTAGTCCATATAATCATATAGGCATTAACAGTATGCCAGTAAACTTCCTTCTCATACATCTGTGCACTCTATTTTGTCTTATAATTAAAAAATAACATTTTAGTTTTATTCTAGCCATTAACAGGTGATGTTTTGATACCTTTCTGCACACTATTGTATTTTACTTCATTTAGTCATAATAAATGTTCTGAATTTACAAGTTATGTTGCAAGTAATTACATAATATGATCTTAATAATTTAAAGAAGCACTACTCTGCTTCTTTCTATTTCGTGAAAGCAAACAATACTGTATTTGTTCATAAAAGTGATAACTTGCAGTAATCAAAATACAATATAGACATACTGCTGGAAAATTATATCGGCTGAGAAGCAGGCATAAGGAGAATAGAGCCATTTCACAATACAAGTGTTTATGCCAGTGAATGCCATGTGTTCCTTTTAAAACATTTTTAATACAATACCAAAACTGTTAGCATAGAAGGATAATTACAATGTTACTTCAATTTGTTCTGAAAATAAATAGCCAGTACAGACAGACATTTGAGAGCCATAAAAGGAACAGGAATGCGACTTCATTCCACCCTCAGATTCATCATTTAGAGGTTCTGAGCATGTACATTATCTTTTGATTTTGTAGAAGTATTTAGTACAATGTTAAATAATAATTGTGTGGTCTTGAGAGTGCAGCTTTTTAAAGAAAAGGTCATGAAAAGTATCTCAGTCACAAGAAAGAACAGATATGTTCCTTGCTATTGAACTCCAAAGCTCTTTGAGATATCTGTTAACCTGATTTTCATATGACCATTTACCCAGATTCATCATATTTAGTACTTATGATGATAATATTATTTTGTATCAGCATCATTACTTCTTACCCCAATTAATCTGCATTTAACTGTTTCTTCTCACCACCTTGCCAACTGAAAAGATTGTTTTCTGGTCAGATCCAGGTATTTTCATTAGTTAATCTTTCTAAACAGGATTGTTGCAAAAAATCAGATCCTGAAGCTTACTATGCCTTTGTCACTCTTGTATAAGTACAACAAAGTAGGGCAGTGGACACAAAGCATCTAATACCTCTTGATGAGAGACTGAAAAACAAAGATGTTAGTATGGCTACCTGCAAATGCGAAGTTGCTTCACACTTGATGGATTCAAAAGTCCTGCACCAAGGGAGCTACAGCCTGAATGCCCCAAGAAGTCCCTTCCAGCCATGTGTTCTGGACTGTCACCCCACCCGACAGTCCAGACAGTCCAAATGAAAAATCATTTTTTTCATAAAATGATGTTTTTAAAAATTAAAAAGTTTTATTTTGTAAATTTCAGTAATCCTATATTTCCATTAATGATAGGTTTTTACAAAGTCTCAATTAAATTATTACTGGAATTAAAAACTACAATTTCTTCTCTCCTAGCTTCCCTTTCTCCTCTTCAGAATCCTAAGGAAGAAGAAAAGGTTCGCAGACTCTCCTAAAAGTAGCAATTTCTTATCTCTAGGTGGAACTACATTTGAAAGTGAAGGATCCTTTTCTAAAAATACCCTGCTCTTACATCTTTTCTGTTTGATAGATTAGGTACAGCTGATACCCACTGGTGGAGTAATTACAAAAGGAAGAGGTAGTTCTTGAGTTAGCTATGACATAAAATGCAGATCTTCATAATTTAAAAGTGTCTATTTAGGTAGCTTTTGGATGGTAATTTGTATGTGTGAGATAAAACTGTGAATCAAAGATACAAAGTCCTCTCATAAAACAGCCTTCATGTGTATATAAAACAGCCTTCTAGCAGTAACCTTGGATGTGATGCCAAGATGTAGGACAGCAGTGAGAAAGCACAAGCAAACAGAAGAAATTATTAGTCTGACTAACAGAAAATCATAATGTGGGTTGGGTTGGAAGGGGCCTTAAAGATCATCTAGTTGCAACCCCCTGCCATGGGCAGGGATACCTGCAAAAGCACTTTTGATAACTGTCAGTACCAGACCTGCTAAATCTTAGGTACTGATCGAAGACACCCTCTTTTGTGCCCTTTTACTCCCTCACAGCAACGGGAGGTTGTCCAGGAGCCCTTATGTCCCTGCAGACTTTCATTTGTATCACCAGGACTCTGCAGTCATTAGGGTTTGCGTCTACAGGTTTCTTTATGTGTCTTGGACCAAAGATTTTACTGGGTACTTGGCTGCAGTCATCCTTCTAGTTCAGTCTCGTCTGGCTAGCTTGAGCTGCGTGAAAGGGAGGTTTCTTCCCTTCCAGTTGAAATTTGGCAGTGAGGATGGGTGATTTGTTGCAGTCCCATGCAAAAATTAATTGCACAATTTGCATCAAATCCCATATCGAGATGTTTTCTAGTTAAACATATATATCTTTGATTCTGACATTTGTTGGTGTGTGCCTAAGAAGCAATTGCACTTATTTTGTCATTCTTTTATGTATCATCTTCACCTAACATTTCAGTTTTCTCTCCAGACTGTTTGCTGACTTCCTGTGATGGATCTCATTACCTGTTTGCCAGCATCTTAGCCACTTACTTTTCCTGATCTTACTGTCAGAACATTTTGCCTATCTTCAAAGACTTTCCTAGTTAAGAAGCCTAAAAAAGTTTCCCATTTTCCCCTATAGTTTCTTTTTGTCATATGACAGTAAAATGGTCCAGGCTTATAATTTTCTGTGTCAATCACACACGACCTTGAAATGGGATTATCTGATACATCTCAGTCCTGCTGGATTCAACACAAGGCAAGTACAGAACCTGAGTCGGAATTTGCATACTGAAAGAGACATAGGTCCCTGCGCTCAAGCACTCAGAGTTGGTCACTGCTTTCTCAGACCACTGCTTGTGTATTGAGGCTTTCCAAAATGAAAGGAAATGTTTTCATTTCTCTTTAAAGCTTAGAAGTTATTAAAAAAATAAGAAAGTTTATTTCTTATTAAGTCATCTCAAATTGAAAGCGATTAATGTTTTCCTGCCTCTGTTTTGACTTCACAGTCAAACTTCTATGTTTGGGGTTTGTCTTTTGGTTTTTTGTTCCCCCAAGTATGAAGTTAAAATTGTTAGGAAAATAATGTAACAAAGCAGCACATAAAATATCATTATTCTGTTCTGTGCATCTCTCATGGCCCCACGGCCTCAGAAAGCACACACAGCTAGAGCAAGTAGGAAGAGCTGCAACAAAGGTGATGAGAAATATGGAAAAGGATTTTTCAGTTCAGAAAAAAATTACTTGAAGGAGATGATTGAGGGCTATAAAGTCAGAAATACTGTGAAAAAGGTGACTACAGAATGTTTTATTCATTTTTCTCACAATGCAAGAACTAGGGCGTTGCAGGCAATTACCAAGCAAACAAACAAGAGGAAGTACCATCTTCGCAGTACAAATTTAAACTGTGGGACCTGTTCTATAGGATACTGTATAGACCTGGTGTTTATACTGGCTCAAAAAGAGTTTAGACAAAATGAGTTGGGTTGGACCTAGTAATGGCAATTAAAAACAAAAGTCTCTAACTCAGAGAGCCTCTAAACCAGTGGGCGTTGAAACTTTCTGTATTTTTTTTTGCTTATGTGTGTTTCTTAGGGATTGGTGCCAGCCATACCAACAGAGACAATATTGAATAATTGGACCTTTTCCTTTTTCCTGATATGGCCATTTTTATTTTCTTGTGTTTTGTCCATATTTGTCTCTTGTGTGGGGAATGAAAAAAAGCAGTCTGATTATTAGACTATATGGATGCTGGGGACCAGAAGTTTGTGTGATTTATCCAGCATGGCAGATTCAGCACTTTAAAGAAACATCTCTTGTTTCCTTGCCCTGAAGACTTCATCTAAAAAAAGTTTTATCTGACTTTTTGCAAAAGTCTGAGTAGCTCATATCAAAGCTGGTTTTTATTATCCCAGTTAAACAGCCTCACATTGTGTTAAGCTGTGTGTTAAAATGTGATTAAAGACAAAGCTATTTGTCTTTAATCCTGTTTAAGAATACTTATCTTTCCCCCAAAAACAATACTATAACCATGATCTTAGTTTTATTTAGAAAAAAATTTAAGGCAAATAGGTGCATAACACAGCTGATTTTTATGCTTACCTGACATACTTCTATGAAACCTCAAATGTAATTTAGAGAGGTTCATGGAATAACTCCATATTTGCACAGGTGTAAGCAACGGCAGGAGGTGCCCCTCCAGTAGACATTGGCACCAACAGTTGAGCTGTGCAGTCTGTACCCGTCTATTATATATCACGTAGAGCAGAGTAAAATAAGGTTTGAATTCAAATGTAAAACTTTCTCTAAGTATTTACAGGAAAAAAAGAATGTTCTCATATGGTCATTTGTCACATTTGTACTTAGAGAACATTTTTCCTCTTTTTCATGCGTACAGAACTGAACTCACATATATATTAAATGACTCTGAGTCTAAAGATATTCCCCAAACTAAACACAAAGATATTAAGATTATTAGACATGGTGCGACTGAATGAGGGTAGCATATAGAGAAAATTAGAACAAGTTTATGAACTAAACTATACTAAAACATTAACTAGAGACCCACATGGTAAAATTAAGAAAAAAGTCAGCTATCTTTGACGCACTACATAATAGGCAGACTTTAAAAAACTGTATTCAAATAACTCATTTGCATTAGTGGGTTGCTTCTATTCTAATTGAATTTTGTGGAGCTCTCTAAACAAGAATGCTGGTGCAGAATCCTGATGAAAGTCTGACATTTGTTAAATCCACAAAAGATTATTTTAGAAAGTAACAATAGCCAGTATTCATACAGAAAGAAAAAAAAAAAAAGGAATTTTAATTAACAAAATGTGCATCTATTTTATTTTGTTTCTGAAACAAAAGGAGCGGGGTAGGGGGGGGATAAATAAGCAAAGAATTATTGGCTTGACTTTTAGGGGTCTGAGAACCCAGAGTCCCTGACAGAACCCTCCAAAAGAAGGGGAAGGGAGACTTTTTCAGCTCCTCTGCAAAATGGCTTATGTACTATTCAGCTGAAATTTATGGAGAAAGACTTAAAAATCATATATTTTTTATAAAAATCTTAGTTATATTGATTTTGGGGGGGTTATTTTAGCATATCATTTATATATAAGAATATTTCAAATTAAATGTATGCTGTCTGTGTGGTATGGCGAACACATAGGATGTCTTCCTGACTGCTTTTTTCAGATCATTGTCAACTCCTACACTTTTTGCAGTATAAAATCATTAAAATATGATATAGACACAAGTGTCTGTGAAAAAACCACAAATAAGCAATTATATATATATGTGTGTCTATTCTTATATATGAATATAAATATGCATGTGCATAGAGACAGGCACACAAGTGTGTACTACAAAGAAGTAGTAGCAGGCAGCATAGATAGGCATCTCCGTCTGGACTGGGAGGTGGGAGGCAACCTGTCTGTCTGGTCTATCTGTAAACTGGCCCATGGACTTCTGGGTGGGTAAGTCAGAAGAAGTTGTATGTTGTACCACTGTCCACTATGTTGAGTTTAAAACTTGATGTGCCAAAAAGGTTTGAGAACCTCTGGTAGTCACCGGCAGTATCAGATGTTGGGGTTCCTGTTGTCTTCTAGGTCTGGTTCTATTGCTTTTGTGACTGTATGTAGCTCCTAATCAAGTCCATCGGTTTTCTATTTTCAGTTAACATTGGCTGTTAACTTGTGCAGGACTGAAAATTCTGTCATTTGCCATAGTTGGTACTCTGGCAAAACAATCTTCTACAATCATATTGTTTCAAATTTTTGTCCATTGACTACAGAGGGAGCTTGGGCGACTGGTTTAGAACTAGACTCCTACTTTTAATATGCAGAAGTGAAATTAGATGAATCGTAACATCCTCATTGGGAAACTGAGGCAGTATGGGCTGGATGAGGGGACAGTGAGGTGGATTGAGAACTGGCTGTGCGACAGGACTCAAAGGGTAATGATTAATGGAGCAGGTTCAAGTTGGAAGCCTGTAACCAGTGGAGTCCCCCAGGGGTCAATACTTGGACCCGTGCTGTTTAATATATTCATCAGTGACCTGGACGAGGGGACAGAGTGTATCCTCAGCAAGTTTGCTGATGATACCAAACTGGGAGGAGTGGCTGACACCCCGGAGGGCTGTGCTGCCATCCAGCGAGACTTGGACAGGCTGGAGGGCTGGGCAAGGAAGAACCTCATGAGGTTCAACAGGGAAAAGTGTAGGGTCCTGCACCTGGGGAAGAAAAATGTCAGGTACCAGTATAGGTTAGGGGTGGACCCGCTAGAGGCAACTACTGAAGAGAAAGATCTAGGGGTCCTGGTGGACAGTAAAATGACAATGAGTAAACAGTGTGCTCTTGCGGCCAGGAAGGCCAATGGTATCTTGGGTTGTATAGGGAAGAGTGTAGCCAGCAGGTCAAGGGAAGTCATTCTCCCCCTCTACTCTGCACTGGTGAGGCCACAACTGGAGTACTGTGTCCAGTTCTGGGCTCCCCAGTTCAAGAGGGACAGGGAACTACTGGAAAGAGTCCAGCGAAGGGCTACAAAGATGATTCAAGGATTGGAGCATCTCCCTTATGAGGAGAGACTGAGAGAGCTGGGACTCTTTAGTCTGGAGAAGAGAAGGCTGAGGGGAGACCTTATCAACGCCTACAAGTATCTCAAGGGAGGGTTGAAGGAGGAGGGAGCCAGACTCTTTTCAGTGGTTCCCACTGAGAGGACGAGGGGCAACGGGCACAAGTTGGAACATAAGAGGTTCCACTCAAATATGAGGAAAAACTTCTTCACGGTGAGGGTGACAGAGCCCTGGAACAGGCTGCCCAGGGAGGTTGTGGAGTCCCCTTCTTTGGAGATTTTCAAAACCCGCCTGGATGCAGTCCTGAGTAACATGCTCTAGCTCTAGGCAATCCTGCTTCAGCAGGGGAGTTGGACTAGATGATCTCTATGGTCCCTTCCAACTCTAGAAATTCAGTGAAATTCAGTGAAATTCAGTGGTGCATGTCAGTGCCACACAGCATAAATACCTGAGCTGACTCCAGACAAGTAAGTCATACAGTCTGCAATACTATTTAGCCTGGTCAAACCCAGTATTGATGTAGTTTCCAGTACCCAAGCTGGGGCCAAAGTACCAGCTCTGTTGTACTGCATAAGTAAACACATTATGTCACCCAGCATGAACTGTTCAGATCTTTTTTTTCCCTTTCTTTGTAGTTAGAGAGTCTCTTCTCTAATCCAGAGAAACACCTTTGCACTTAGATGAGTCACCACTAGCAATGGGGACTGCTGTGACCCTTGAAAAAGAATACAATTACTCAATTACTGTATTTTGTGCTGTTAAATGTACCACTCTTTATTAGAAATACACTGGTGTTGTTTTTTATTTAAAATGGCTAATACAAGGAGATAAAGAAAAAGGTACACGTTTCACTTTCCCTTCCATTGAGGAGATCGTAGTCCTCACTTCGGTAAGCCAGTCTGAATTTACACCAGTGAAATGGAAATTGGTACAAACTATCTCTTAATACATATAGGTAGGCAAAGATTAGTAGGGTGTTATTTGCTAATACATTTGAAATATTGTATGCTGATGGAGATTATCCAGATGGCAGAAAGTTTGTGCTGCTGACTTACTGGGGATGGTGTAAATTTGGTGCCATTTCTTTCTGTTCTGCAGCCTGTGTTTTTTTTAACTCCTGTGCCTTTCAGACGGTAAGCTCTTTTGAGCAAAACCTCAAACTATGAGTTCATACAATGTCCTCTATATTCAGGGCCAAGCTTTCTTGGTCTTACAGCATTATCCTTTTGCAAATGTTGACTAAACATGACAACAAAAAGTAGCCAGCTGAAGCTAAAGGACCAATATTTTGAAATACAGACAGACAGAAAATACAGCATAATCCAAGGAAAATTGATCAAAACTGTGAACATTATTCACAGGTGCATGCTCACGAGTGGTTTTGCAGATGAACAAAGTGGCTTGAGTTTGACATCTATTATATCTCCCTAGCCTATTCTATTTTCAGTCATTCACAGTTTAGGGGACAGCCTAAATTATATCTGAAAGATATTGAACCACGTATCTGAGGGAGCTTTGGAAAGCATGATATTTTTAGATCGTCTTGGATGGTACACCTTCCTAGCTGGAGAAGTAAATTTTATTTCTTAAAGGGCAATGTAGGTGAAGAAGCTAAAGTTGTTCAGCATTCTGTAGGATCCAACACAGGTCATACATGGGGCCAAATTTATATCAGCACATCTGATCTGTTATCAGTATTAGCTAGTGCTAGTTCAAGTAGTAACAACAGTATTAGCAGTAATACCATACCAGTCTAGGGAATTTTTCTACTCTCTGTCTGTTATTCTCAGTCCTTAAATAGGAAATTGTGAAAAGACGCCCAGTGAGGCCCTACTTATAATCCTATGTGAGTTAAAAGTTTCTAAGACTTCCAGGTATACACACCAATTAAAACTTCACATATGGTGTTTTGAATCCCATTTGAACTCATTAATATAGTGATAGCATGGCTAACTGGCTTTTGAAGAGCTAATTTATTTCATAAGTTATTTGTAGCATAGTGACTCTGAAGCCAAGTAAGTTGTTTGGCAAGATAACTTCATATTTTGTACCTGCAGTCCAATTCCTGTCTGGCAGTGTTAAATCTGTAGCAGTGTCATATCTGAGAGAAATAGGCTCCTGCTGTATTGCAGCATTAAAAATTCAGAGGGATGGTCCCTGGCACTGAGTCCAGTTGGCACAGAGTTACCCAAATTCAACTGTCTTGTTGTTCTGCACTGAAATAATGCACAGGACTGTGGCATATGCTGTTTCCAATAAATGTAGTCTGTGATCTCAAGCAAAACAGATAACCTAATAGGCACAGAACTTTGCAAAATCATCCCCGCTTAATATACATTAACCTTCTACAGGTTATGTCAAAATTACATTACAGACCTGCAAGACAAATGTCTCTTTACAGTGCTGACATTTGGACTCACCAAAGCTTTCACCACTTGATGATAATGTAATACTCTCATACAGCAAACATATCGAACCAGACCTGAATTGGAGCAGCAGTGTCCTCAGCAAACAGTGTTCTCTCTAGACGTTGCAGTCCTTGAGTGCAGAGAACAGCGTGTGACAGGCACATACCTCGCTCTCCATCCTGTTCTTTTCATTTGTCGTTTTCACAGGTTGTTTGCAAAACACATTTCATCTCAGTAGGGATTTTTTTGAACTTTTTTTCTGGAATAATACAAGCATAAAGATCACAGGGTGCTTTTGCAGTGTATCTTCTTAAGTAACATCAGCAGACTGCTGTATCAACCCAGGTGCGCTGACTGGTCGCACTCATTGTGCTCTGCAGGCTGCTAAAGTGCCAATAGCTCTGCACTGGTTTTGCCCCTTCTGTACTGAAGACTGAATTATAGAGGGAAACAAATCATGCTTCATGAAGTTACAGTTTCAGAAACTAATTACGTTGTCCTCATCTAAGATGCTTTGAAAACCTTCAGTGGAGTGAGTACGCAGGCAGCTGAAATAATGAGATTTGAGAGTATACGTGAATAGCTGCAGCTTGTTTCTAAGCTGATGGGTCTGATGAATTATAAAGAAGGTTACTCTCAGAAACAAAACAGTGGATTAGAATCTAAATAGAGAGAGCAGATAGTCTCCATGTATGCATTTAAAAAACAAAAACCAAACCCAGAAAAACAAGACAAACCAAAAAACACCACTTGGTTTTGGGTGTTTTTTACAGCATGTTTCCTCTAAGTTTCTTTCTCAAAAACAATTTTTCCTTAAAGAGCATGTACATTTTTATTTCTGTGCTCTTTGTTTCTCACCCTGATGAAGCATTACGAAGTAATGTATTTTGCTGAGCTCTACGACACCTTGTGGTTTGCAGATTGCCTTGTGATCACGAAAGTGTGAAATTATTTTAATCAAAATAGAAATACTCAGCTGTGTAAAGGTTTTCTGCTCCAATTCTGACCTCTTAGTTACTTGTGAGCTGGCTACACTGCATTGCTGCATGATAGCCCATTAACAACTCCCTTTGTTATTTAGAAAAATTACGACTTTTGGGTTTGTGGTTTGATCGTAAACATTGGAGGGGGAAGTTAAATATATTTTATTTAAATAAGAACAGACAGTTTTTACATGTGACTAATATTAGCATTAGAGCAAAAGAGAGACTTATTTTTACAGATTTCCTTTGTGTTCATTAAAGAAGGCATAATACAGAAGGGAATGCCAACTGCAGGACAAGCCATCCTGCTATGTTGTTTAAAAAACTAAGACTGGTATCTCCATGGATGTGAAAACACCCTATGTTTCCAGGAGGAAAAATCTTGCTACTTTTCCATTTCTACATTTTAAAACACTTTTTATGTTAAATTGTCCCAATTTCAATTTCAGAAATGGGAATGTATGGTTTTGGAAGAGACCTTGCAAAAGTAATTTTTTTCTGCTCTTCAAATCTGTATCCTCTGAAAACGTACAAGGACTTGAAATGATCCCTACAAGGGCTAAATTACTTACAGGTACAGTTCCACTGGCACAGACTGTTTAAGGTGATGGGAATAGTGGGAGCACTTTTCCAATGTAGGTATACTGGAATCAAGCACCAGCAAAAGACCCCTAATGTGGGCATGCAAAACAAGCAGTTCTAGGAGAATCCTGTTTTGCTGATATAACTGCACTTGCACTAACAACTAGGGAATTCTCCCAGAACAGCTGTGTCAGTCAGCAAAACTATTTTGGTTCGAAATCTGTACTGTGTACCTAGCTTGATATTTGGGGTGGAGTTGACCTTACAGTAGAAAATGCCAAAAGAACTGGGAGAATGGAAAAATTTACTGTTAACCATGTAAGTAGATGGAAAAGCGTGGTTGCATCCTCTGTGACTGCTTAAATGTATTGATTTGGAAAAAAAAAAGGAATTTAGAAAACTTGTATCTGATTGCTGGGCATAGAAAAAATGTAGGAATGGTCATTATGTCATGAAACTTCAAGAGCAGAAGACCACTGAAGGTTAGTGCTGCATGGATTGGGCACCACTGCCCTGGAACAGAGTTCATGATCATGTTAGTCATGATCAAAAGGATACTAAGGTGAGAATAGTGAGTTGTGATATGATGGGAAACAGTAAAAACAGCCACTACTTTGTGAAAGACCTTGTAGCTTTCTGGAATCTACCCCTTCCAAGCGCTTGGCTTAGTTGGCACATGCCCCTCTCTGTAGGCATGGGGACAGCCAGCAGAGTCTGAACATTCGGCAAATTACAGTAAGCAACAGCTTGTTACTACATGTTACACGTTTTTCATACATAAACCCTGTTTTACAGTGACTGGGCAGTACTTTTAATGATCTTTTCAGTCTATTGTTTTAGCTTTAAAAAAAATGTTAAAAGTTTAATTCAGTAATAATTGCAACCTTATATCCCACTGATACTTAACCTGGACAAATTACTGGAAATTCCTTGAATAATAACTTATTTGGAGAATCGCATTTCCTCCAACTAAGGCTGGCATTTACTTTCCCTTTTCTATCTTCCTAGAATTAGAGAGATGCTGGGTTTTCACACTGGGTTATTTTTTGGAGGGGGAGATAATTCAGTTAACTCTTTTTCTGAGGCCCTTGACGTTGTATCAAGTGTTTCTTCTCTGTTGACATGTGTCAGCTCTCTCTGCTTAGTAAAAGCTGAGGGTATGAGCGGAGGCCAAAACTCAATTAAATAAAACATAGTCTGGATTGCACCTCAGTGGGAGCTATGGGGGGCTGTCCCTCCCATTTTAAGAGGAAGCCATTTGACCTTCTTGTAATGACACGTTACACAAAGATTTCTCATAAGTGCAAAGTCATTAAAGAGTTTGAATTATACTTGTAATACGTTATGCCTAATAGGTGTAGTGCAAGTGAAAAATAATTAGCCTGTGTAGAAAGCTAGGCAGCTGAATTGTCTTTTCTGAAGACAACCATGATCAAAATAAATCTCTTTCGTAGCAAACAAAAGAAAGCTGTGGGCAAGGACTGACAGAAGAGTAGAAAAGGTGACAAAGAAAAGGGTGACAACTCCTTTGCAGTCCCATTCCCAGAATACCTTCCTTAATCAAAGGGTAAAAAAGGGATGGTCAGAAACTTTAGATCATCTCCCCATAGTGTCTGCACTGGAGAATCCGCTCCAAAATGTGCACAAAGCGTTAAGAACCCCTTTACAGCAATGTGTGCTTTTATCTTGTGTTCAGGAGCCAGAGCAGGCTTTAGGAATTAATCCATAATATAGGCAATAATAACAAAATAATCTGCATAAATAATTTTGCATTCCTTAAATCCAGGAAATTATGACATCCAGGTTCAATATACAGAAGTAGCAATAGGAAGTAAAAAAACTTTCTTCCTCCCCCCCAGGGAAAAAGGTATGTTTTCCTTAACGAATCATCAGATCATTATGTTTCCAAAGCATCTCCATTTAAAGTCTAATAATTTCTGTTCACTTGGAGCACACTTGCTGAAATACACTCAGTTACAGTGTAAACATGGAAAAAGATGGATAATACGTTAGTTTTCATATTTTTTTTTAATTACCGCATGTAGTATATCTATATAAAAAGAGTAAGATACATTTATTAAATTCAGAATCACATTATTTGATGTCTGTAATTAGAGCAGGTTGGCACTGAAGGTCCACACAAATTCATGTTTCATGCCACTTCTTAAGTAATTTTCGGGGAGTACAACTAGTAAGCAATTGCTTTGCAAGTTTGGTAGATGAGCCACCAAAATATTTTATAATACATCTAACTCTACAAATAGAATTGCCTCAGGACAATACATATATTTATAGCAGATGTTTGACCTTGTTCTGTTTGACCTGGATTCTTACAACGTACTGTTCTTGCAGCAAACTATCAGAAAATGTTAAAGAAATATGATAGCTGGGAGTCTCATGCTTTGTCTTGATCTTTAGCATTAAGATGGGATGTGGATGCAGTTCCTTTAACAGGAATTCACTTGCAACTGGTGACACAAATCAATGAATAGCAGTTAAAATTTAAAAAAACAGCAAAACAATTGGGGGATGTTGTCAATATCAGGGTAGTAATCTTGTTTTCTGCAGTCAAGGCATGTGTCTAGATTGCCATAAATTAGATTATTTTGCACAATGCAATCATTAGCAACTGTTCGAGGAGAGCCTCCCCAAATCCCAGAATCCTGACAATTTATGGTTTTCTTATCTCAGTTGTTTGTCTTTGTTTTCATTCTTCTCTTTAATCCTTTATTTTAAAGAAAGAAAATCAGAGAGAGAAGCATATTGAGGAAGCTTGGCCAGGACTGTGACCTAGTGTTTTTTCACAGATTTGCGGAATAGGTGTCTTGTATTGCAACCTCTGTTTGGGGTAATTTGGAATTGACTATGGATTGTGCAACACTTAAAGGCATTTTCTTGGTAGAGGCTGATTTTATTAATGAGAGTTACACTTTTGTTAGCTATTGTGCAATGTTAGCAAACGTGACAACTTGTTCTAATCGCTGTGGCTGCCAGGTGTTGTTCAGTGCTGAGGGGCTGAGAGATGTGGGGTCCCCTGGCACTGTGGCACAGCCTTCAGGGTGCAGCCAAATTCCCACCGAGACCACACACCACCAACAAAGTGCCCCGTTAGCACCTTGTTTGGCGCATCATATGTTCACAGAATGGTTAGAGTTGGAAGGGACCTTAAAGATCATCTTGTTCCAACTCCCCTGCCCTGGGCAGGGACATGTTACACTAGACCAGATTGCTCAAAGCCCCATCCAACCTTGATCGGGGTCTTGCTGACCACCCCTGCGATGGCCATGTCACAGCAGAACGTCTGTGTCAGAGGGGGACTCCCAGGTTCTGCTGAGGTCAAAGCTTAAGGAGGGGTGCTCACCCCCTTACTTGGGAAGGAAAACTTGGGAAGAGCTTGCTGGCTCCTCAGTAGGTGTTATTTCTTCTACAAGGAGTACTTCTGGAGGGAGTACTTACAAAAGGAGTATTTCTAAATGGGAGTGAAAGTAGATAAAACAGATGTTACAAATCAGTTGCTTTTCTTTGAATATGTATTCTACAGTTTGCCTGTATTTTTGTGAATATCTCCAAGTCTTCCAACTGTTGTTTTGCCTTTCTCTGCATCCTCGTCATCACATTCAACTTTATTCGTCTGTTTTTATGAAAGTCTTCAGTAGTTCAAATGAAATGCAATGAACATTAACTCTTTTTTTGCATCCCACTTCTCAAAAGCAGTCATGAATTATTATTCAGTCAAGCCACTGACATTTACTTTTCTGCCATATCTTAAACTGATAAAGATGTTGAAGTTATTTGGTCTCCTTTAGTGTTTATAGATAGAAAATTCTGTAGTCACCAAGTCTTTTAAAGATAACTTTAGCAATTATTTTAACACGTTTTATTATTTTTTGCCAATTACAAGATAATTGTATATACGAGATTTATTATTGCTACTATCGTTATCATTATAATTTATTTTAGAGCTGTTTGCTTTATAGTCGTTTAGTAATGCCTTTTTAGAATAATCTGTAAACACAAAAATTTCACTCTGCAAATTGAATGTACTTTAATGTGACATAGCACTGGTACAAATGCAAAGGGGGATTTTAGAGAGAGTGCTGGAGGTACTTTGGGCTGACAGGGCGTTCACCTCAAACAGGAGTGGCAGGTTTCTGCTGTTTCTGCTGCTGTGGCCTCCCCACCGGCCTGGCTGTGGCATACAAGGGAGATGTCTGTCTATCTCAGCAGATCACCTTCCTGATAACCAGCAAAGAGTCACAGATATGATGGGAGGTGAGGGCCTTTGGCATGTGACCACAGAAAAATGAACTTGTGTATTTAGTTGGTCATTCTACATATTTTGGTATATGGCCTGAACGAGACATCTAAAAGATGTCAAAACCTAGATGAGTTGCCCGAGACATTATTTATTGCTACTGCAAAGGAAAAGAGCATTTATCTTGTTCTAAAATAAGTGCCTGTGGTGTCACATGAAACAAGTTTTATTAGGTATACTATATTATAATAATCTAGAAATGAAAATATTGTGCATATTCTAAACTCAGTGTTTTCCTGTAGATTGAGTAATGATGGGTTCCACCCCATCCCTGAGTGCTGAGCTTCTGATTAATTTTCATTCCTTAGCAAAGCATGAGATTAATAGTGTTGGCTCTCTATAATCTCTTCTTATTATCCAGGCACAAATACTCCTTTCCAAGCATCAACTCAATGAAATATGTGCCAGGTGTGTGTGACTCTACACATGTTCTTAATGAAGAAGAGATTGGCTTCAAACTGGCAGTCTGTCTGCAAAATCTGTTAGACCAAACCCTAAATATTGTTTACCGTTATTTTGGGGGAGTCAAAAACCTTTGAAAGAAAACTGAAAAAAAAATTTAGCATATTTACTCTCATTACTCTTTAAAGGGCCAGTAAGAAAACAACAGCAATGTGGAAGGTTTGATACTGCTTTTGCACTGTCATAAACTATAGTGGAATAAGTTCTTAATGCTGCAAAAGACTGCTACAGTGGCTCGTAGCTCTTTTTAATGATGTCCATTAAATGGACATTTAATGAAGTGCTTTAGTTGCTTGTCATTGGGGGAGGGAGGGGAGGTTGCCAAATGCTACACACTCTGTTAATATAATGTACTGGATAAACATAAAAAAAAAGGTGATGTTAAATAGTGGTGAGGAAAATATGGAAGTGAATCAGAAATACAAATGTTGTGTTGTAGCTATGAGCAAATTCTGTGAATTCAGAAAAGATACAACCACTTGCTAAGGAGGCAGGTGTGCTTTGGGGCTGATTCCTCTCCAGGTGCTGGGCCATTGACAGGACCAGAGGCAATGGGAACAAACAAACACAGGTGGCTCCCTCTGAACATCAGGAAGAACTTTGTGAGAGTGACCGAGCACTGGCACAGGTTGCTCAGAGAGGCTGTGGAGTCTCCATCCTCGGAGATACTCAAAGCCATATGGGCACAGTCCTGGGCGACCGGCTTTAGGTGACTCAGTTTCAGTAGAGGCTTTGGAGTAGTTGACCTCCAGAGGTCCCTTTCAACCTCATCCTTTCTGTGATTCAGTGATTCATACAAACACCACTCCCCATACCCTACACCCCGCAAACACCTCCTCCACACAAACACCCCTGAAGAGCAGGCACTTGCCCGTTGGCTGTAGGTGTGTTGTGCTGGCTGGCAGCTGGAGCCACCTCCGGTGCCATCAAGGCGCCCCTCAGCTGGGCAAAGCGTGGGGGTCACCACGGCCTTCTCCCCCTTTCCAGCCTCCCTCTGCCCCCCCGGGCAGGAGGCGGAGGGGAGCGCTGGGACCGGCCCAGCGGGGACCGGGCGGGGAGGAACAAAGTTTGCGGGCGGTGCCTGCGGGACGGCCCGCCGCCATCGCCCGCCGCCGTTTCCCAGCCATATGGGCACAGTCCTGGGCGACCGGCTTTAGGTGACTCAGTTTCAGTAGAGGCTTTGGAGTAGTTGACCTCCAGAGGTCCCTTTCAACCTCATCCTTTCTGTGATTCAGTGATTCATACAAACACCACTCCCCATACCCTACACCCCGCAAACACCTCCTCCACACAAACACCCCTGAAGAGCAGGCACTTGCCCGTTGGCTGTAGGTGTGTTGTGCTGGCTGGCAGCTGGAGCCACCTCCGGTGCCATCAAGGCGCCCCTCAGCTGGGCAAAGCGTGGGGGTCACCACGGCCTTCTCCCCCTTTCCAGCCTCCCTCTGCCCCCCCGGGCAGGAGGCGGAGGGGAGCGCTGGGACCGGCCCAGCGGGGACCGGGCGGGGAGGAACAAAGTTTGCGGGCGGTGCCTGCGGGACGGCCCGCCGCCATCGCCCGCCGCCGTTTCCCGGTCCTGCCTCCGCGGCGCGCTGGGTATTTACAGCCCCGCCGGCGAGGCTCACACCACGGCCGTCGTCCCCCAACCCTGTCCGTCCGTCTGTCTGCCCCCCCGCCCCGCTGACTTAACGCCGCCGGCTGACGGCTCACCACCCGGCTGATAGGCGGCCCCGTGCTGGCTGCGGCGGCCCGCCCCGTCGTGAGCAGCGGGGCTGAGGCGGGCAGAGCGGGGCTGAGGCGGGCAGAGGAGCGGGGCAGAGCAGCGGGGCAGACGGGAGCTCCGCGGCGCGCAGCCCGCCCAGCCGCTCCCCGCCTCCCTCAGCCCCCCCCCCCCCCCCCCCCCCGGCTTGGCGCCCCCCCCCCCCCCCCCCCCCGGGGGGGGGGGGCTGCAGGAGGACCAGGCAGAGCTGAAGGTGTTAGTGGGAGAGACCCTCCCTCCATCCATCCTCTCCTCCTGATGGAGCGTTTGCCCCCTGCGCCTCCCAAAGGGATGCCAGG
>NW_015094509.1:11988258-12018662 GCF_001431845.1 Calidris pugnax
CGCCGGCGAGGCTCCCCCCCCGGCCGTCGTCCCCCACCCCTGTCCGTCCGTCTGTCTGCCCCCCCGCCCCGCTGACTTAACGCCGCCGGCTGACGGCTCACCACCCGGCTGATAGGCGGCCCCGTGCTGGCTGCGGCGGCCCGCCCCGTCGTGAGCAGCGGGGCTGAGGCGGGCAGAGCGGGGCTGAGGCGGGCAGAGGAGCGGGGCAGAGCAGCGGGGCAGACGGGAGCTCCGCGGCGCGCAGCCCGCCCAGCCGCTCCCCGCCTCCCTCAGCCTCTCCCCCCGCCCCGCCGCACCGAGCTCCCGCCGAGGGCTCCCCTCCGCGCCCTTCCGCGCCCCGCACCGCTCCGCTGAGCGCCCCCCGCCGCCAAGACGCCGCGCTTCTTGTAC
The DNA here is from genome assembly GCF_001431845.1 of Calidris pugnax. Classification (NCBI taxonomy): domain Eukaryota; kingdom Metazoa; phylum Chordata; class Aves; order Charadriiformes; family Scolopacidae; genus Calidris; species Calidris pugnax. The sequence goes on from NW_015094509.1 coordinate 11,988,649, forward strand.
CGCGCCAAAGGCGGGTGCCGCTCGGCCAAGATGGGCCGTCAGACGGCGGGCGGCGGGCGCAGCATGCAGCGGTCCCAGAGCCGGAGCAGCCTCTCCGCCTCCTTCGAGGCGCTGGCCGTCTACTTCCCCTGCATGAACTCCCTGGAGGAGGAGGACGGAGGTGAGGGGCCGTGGCGGGACGGGGCTGGGGCCGGGGAAGGCTCCGGGTCGCTGCTGGGGATGGGGTGAGGGTCCGGGGCCCGGGGGGGCGGCGGTGCGGTGCGGGGAGCGCGGTGCGTGGGCGCGGGTCCCGCAGAGTTACTTCTGTTTAAGAGAGACGGTGCTTGTAACTGGAGAATGAGGTGTGATTTAAAAGGTGATGCGTGCCGTCACACTGAAAATGAAGTCGTTTAGCTGAGTTTTAGTTCTGTTATAAAAAAAAAAAAAGGAAGGGGGTAGAGGGTCTTTTCGTTTTCTGCTCATTCATAAGGAAAACAAACCGCCCATCTTCACCAGTGGTTTTCTCACAGTACGTGGACTTACCTCTTTGTCCGTTTTTACAGTCTAATTTACAAAGAACGCCAGGTTTGAACAATTAAATACTGGCACTGTTTAACTTAGGAACAGCAGTGTGGGTAGGAGGCTGTGCACACAAGTAGACCTTGCAGGTCTCACTCACGGTTAATCTCTGCTCATAGAACTAAGTCCAGTCAGTAAAGCGTGTGTGTCATCTCCATATATTTGTTGCAGGACCAGAACTTTACTTAAAAAAGAGAAATGCAGTGGATTTTCTGTATAGCTGTGGCCAAAAAAACCCACAAAATAACAAAACCTAAGATAGCAATCAAAAATCCTGAAAAATAAAAAGTTCCAGCTACTATTTGGAATGTGTGTAACAAATATGTGTGTATAGTTAAGTATAGCACCAAACCCTATGCAGGACAGAACTTGAGTTTCATAAGCTTGTTTTGAAAACACTGGTTTTGTAAAGAAAATAATCTAGTGACTTTAATTATATTTGTGTATAGAAGGAATTTAGCATCTTCCTAGTCAGTTCCTTATCAGAACTAATCCAAGATTTGGCATGTCATTGAGATTAATTGAGCGTATTGCACCTTCAATGTATTTGAGCAATATCAAATTAAGATATCAGTATTACTATGATGCCGCTAGACAAACGCGTCAACTACGCATGCACACCATCCGTAGTCTGGATTTAAAAGATCTGCAAATGCATAGATCACCTTCTACATCTCAGGCCGAGAGTTCAGTGGCAAATGTTTGTCCCCAGTCTTCACACATCTTGATTTATCTTTTCATGTGCAACAGTCCCTGAAGTCTCTTCTCCAAAGCTTCTTTCCTCCTCTGATGTGAGTGCTGAGGTGTGGTCCCTCGCCTTGTCCCTGGACCCTACTCTGGGGCTGGCCAGGTTGCCCCTTTCCTCCCCTGGGGAAACTGCTCCCTGGGGCGAAACGTGCTGTTCTTCAGTATTCTCAACCGTACCGTGCCGTGCCTTGAATGATGGAGTGAACTGCAAAATACTGCCAACAGACTGCAGGGTGGGCTTCAGAGGGCATTTTCAGTGTTTTGATGTGCCAAAAAACACTATGACTGAAACCACACATTTTTAAAAGGCTGAAAATACTTAAGCTTAACATGCTTAGGTATTCTTTAAAGATTTTTTTTCTCTATCGTGACAGAATACTTGTCTTTTCAGTCCTGATTATTAGTTACAATAATTGCATTAATTCTGTGTGAAATCAGAGTATTTATTTGTTTTGTTCTGGTCCATTTTCTTTACTTCTCTAGGAAACACTTAACTTATACCTCAGTTGAGATCTGTGTATGTTTAAACCTGTTCACTGGTTCAAAGAAATATAGAATATATGGAAGTCAATAGAGGAGTATCTGTTAATTTAAGGTGTAACGTGATGATTTATTTGTTTTGTGCTGGCAAGTTATTTAAACAGAGGTCCTGAAAGAATGTATACTGATACTTTTTTTTTTATATGTTATGTTGATCTGTGTTACCTGATCCTCTTCAGATGTAGCTTACACTTGAAAATACATTTTATGTAATTCCAGTGAAAAATAGAGATATAATTGCTATGCAGTTTTTATGAAGCTGAGTTTCTGTTAACCTGAGATTTGAGACGTATCAGGTTACAGAGGGAGTGACAGGCATGACAGCTAAACTCTTTTCCCAAGTGCTCTCACAGAGATTAGGAAGAAAAAAATGCAGATGTTTTTTTTTTGATGGCAAGTCACCTGTGCACTCAGATTGGAATTTGTTGTCTTCTGAGTGGTTCTATGCAATTTTATTGCCAGTGCCAGTACCGCCAGTGCCAGTACCACCAGTGCCCTTAAGTGGGTGTGGTATGTGCAGTCCCATGTTCCTGTACTTAATGCTCTTTTACAGTGTAATCTGAAATGGATTACCCTCTTTGTAAATTATCTATCTTCAAGATACAGTTATCTCTGTGTATGATGGATAGGTTAAATAAAGATAACCTACTACAGTGGTACTTTAGCTTTTCCCACTTGATCACATTTTTAATACATATAGAAAATCTGACCTGTTGAGCCATTTGTGATACTTTTGTTCATTAACTGCTGAAGTGAATGCACTGGCTCATAAGTATATCTTTGGGTATGAAAGAATGTAAGTCAAATTCAGAATTAACTAAATAGTAAGTAGCTCAGGAGAATGTATTAATAAGAATGATTTTAGAAACTGTTTTGGAACATGATGATGGAGATCATCCATTTGAATGTCAGTTTATTAAAGCAAGAGACTTCTTGTACTGAAAAACTGGGCTGTGGAGAGGCTGCAATTTTCCAGTTGGCAGCCATGGACTTGCCATGGGTAGGCCTGAACTTGCCATGGTCATCCAGATTTACAGTCCAGGGAACTGACATTTGCTCTTGCATTTCCTGCTTGCTGTTCAGTTGGATGAGTCCTTCAAGTTTATTCACATTGGATATTTTTTAAGGAGTTTATTATTCTTAGCTGCATCTAAGGTATTGAAAAAGGTATTGAAAGATATTGAAAAATCATTTTTTCATCATCAGTTTGCTTCTGGCATGTGTACCTGTGCACACGCAGAGTTAACATATCATATGGTACCAGAGCAAATGATGTATGTTATCAAAGTACCAAGGTTATCAAAGGGTGTCATTTGGCATGTTTTGTTAGATTCATTGATGATAAAGTGTACAGCCTGCATTGTAAAGTGAGAATCGGCATCAAGTGATGCCTGGAACAGATTTAAATTACATGGAAATTGTGAGGTGCAGAGGGCAAATCAGTACCTGTCTGAATTCCAGCTGCTCTTGAAGCATCCCAAGGCTCACATTTTGTCTGAAATCCTGGCTTTGTTGAAATTAAAGGAAAGTTTGTCAGTGAATTCAAAGGACCGATGTAAATGTGTGTGACATCCTTTTAGATGTCTGTGTAGTCATAGTGCAAAATTTCACACACACAATATATTTAGAAGTAGTTGAGTTTACTAAACTTTCCTGTGACACAACTGGAAAATGTGCCAGAACAAGTGAATTCTGATGTACAAAAAGGTTACTGGAGAAGAATTACAGCTACCCGACATGCACCGAGCAAGAAGACAGAGGCTCAGATCGTATGTGGCCATGAGTGGGACTGTTAACTTGGTGCTTCCTCCAATTACATCCTGTGGATTGTTTGCTGTACAGTTTCCTTTTTATGCTCTATTTACATTCACTTCTGATTTGCATTTTCGCTGAGGTGTTGATATAAACTGTTAAATAGCAGGTTGCCAGGAGTGCAGCTATGGAACTGTTAGTCATGGCAAGATCTGTGTGCAGAACTATGCCTGCCAAAAGGGAGTGTATTTCAATATAATGTTGTCTTTTGCCGGTTTTTGGGTGGTAGTGAAGCTATGAGATTCAAGAAGAAAGTCGAATGCTTTGCAGGTGCTGAATACAATTCAAGAGATAACATGGTAATATAAGACATAAATTAATTCAGAAAGAACTGGAAAGCATCTTGGTCTCTCAGTATGTTAGAAAAACAAAAGGCAATTGAAAAAAAAAAAAAGCCACAGAATGTTCTTCAGCCCAAGACAATCATGCCAAAAATAGCAAGAATTAGTTGTGTTAACTGAGGAGAAGATTATGCATATTGATGTCTCCCAAAAGAAGTATCTGAGCGTTGCTGCAGGAGTTCAGTAGGAGCAGAGGGACATCATACACTCCTGTCACCTGGCTCATAACTATCTGGAAAACTTGGTAGAAGAGTTGTTCAATCCCACATAGATACAAGCAGGAGTGTTGCCATTGATGCTAGTGAGTGAAGGATCAGGACATATTTAAATGTATGCTGAACTGCTCAGTGGAGCACTGTTATTGGCTTCAGTGGCATTTCTCACTGATTAATCATTTGCTTATTGGTAGAGCTGGAATAAAGCTTGGCAGTTCCTGGATTCTATTCCTGTGGTTAGGCCGCCAGTTCACACTGTCCCTCTGGAGGTCCCAGTAGACAATAACAAGCAGACAATAATTTAACCAGAAATAGAAAATGGGGGAAGTAGTAACAATAAATTCATTAACACAGTAATTATTAAAGTGAAGAGAATCCTGCACATGAAGTAGTTATGCTTTAAAATTATCCTCTTAAAAAGAATAAAGTAATAGTATGAGTATCAGGCAATGAAGAAAATGAGAATAACTACATTTTCTTGGGGGAGTTGGCCTACTTTTTGGCCTTGGTGGTAAAGATGACCTTGTTTACGTGGAATGTTCATAGGTAGAGCCAAGGTGGAATTTGAAAGGATATACTGCCCCGTGGCAGGGTATCCACTGTAAAAGATGAAGCTTTAAAGACCTTGGCTTTGTTGATGCTAACACGCCAGAGACTGTCTGCTGTGCATCTAACAGTGGACTGGCTCATCTTAGAGGATAAAAATCAATCCAAAGACAGAATCTGTACAACATTTAAGTGTATGGTCGGTAATTTTTTGTGTTCACTGCTAGGGCTCTGCTCAGGGGCTGTCCATCAGCGTGGTGGGGCTAGGTGGCTCCTGCTTCTGCAGCTCCGGGGTGGAGGCAGCCCAGAAGTCATTCCCACCAATTTGCATCTCTCTGTCCAGTCTCAAGTGTTTTTTACCAATTACACTTGGGTACTATACTGATGAATGAGGTGTAGATGCCAAGATGGATAATACCTTTTAAAAAAGAAGCATAGAAAAAGCTGTACTGTTGCTGGCAAAGGAGAAAGTGTACTTAAACAACACACGTGTTCTAGGAAATAGCTGGAAAATCAACAGACAAAAGTAGAAGAAACTACAGGAGGATTGATGTTCAAAGCACAACGTACTTCAACCTGACTATATGATGGAAATGCCCAACAGACTTTTAAAGCTATATTTCTCATATTCGTTGTATTTATCTTTTGAGCTGCTAGTCACACTGCAGTGAGTACCTGAATAGCTAACAGATAACTCAGGTATGGCTACAACAGCAGCAGTGAAGCTACTGTGTATGACAGGTTTAATTTCTGATGGTAGCTACAGAAAACTGGAAAAAAAACCCCATCTCTCTTCAGTCTACATGCTGTAATTGTCATTTTTCAATGGCAAGGTCAACAGTGTAGTCAGAGCAGCAGCACGCTGTGTTGCCGGTGTTTCAATTGGAGAGGTAAATGTTTAACAGCAGTAGTTCAAAAATGGGTCATTACAGTGTGAAATTTGCTCGGAGTTTTGGGAACTGTGGTTACTTCAGTAATGATATTTGCATAGTATCATTACTCATCTTAGACAAAGCTAGGAGGAAGAACTGTTTCTAATTTGTGTAATCTCAGTAGCCATCCAACTACTTGGCACCATCTATCTCATTAAGCCCTAATAGAGGGTGTTGAATTGTTTCAACACACTTGCTACATCATTCAAAAATGCTGCACAGATCTGTCTGATAGTATATGTAATGACCCTAGCTATCCTAAAAATAGTCAAGGTTGGGTTAAAGAATGGTGTTACTGTCATTATTGCATATTTAGAAAGTATCTCTCCATTCATATAATACAAAAAAAAAAAGAGCAATTCTAAGCTCCTCAATATATACATTCTTCACTGTTTAAGAAGTTTTCATCTGCTCTTGGCACTGCATGGAATAATTGTTATTAGAAAGTGCATAAGAATGCTATACATCCAGAAAATTGACTGTATGTATAAACATAAAAACATTGTCACTGAAAACTGCAGTGATGTTTTACTTAAGATGGTCATCCTTTGTCATTGGCAAAATCAAAGACTGGGTTTAAAGATTTCTTGTGGTGAAGATGTGTACCTATTTAGTGATTTCTTATGTAAAAGGTATATAAAATTAGGATATAATTCCACAAAATTGCTTGCTCTATTTTTTCAGGATTTTAATAGCTTAGAGATGAGACTAATTTCCCACTGCTTTGCACTTTTTGTAGTCATGTAGATTGTTGTACAGGATGTACAAAGTGGATATAAAATGCTACCATTCTGTTTTGACACATGCACAAAATATGCACAAAGTCAGACCTATTATATTTGAATGGTGGGAACATCTGTTGGTGTGGAAATCATTAAGTGGTCTAAATGAGGGTTCCTGAAAAACTGTTCATTCGGGTCACTTGGCACGTGGGACATACAGCTGTGGGTTGCAAATCCACGTGCTTCTTCGTTGACATATCTCTGTGTTCAGTTTCACAGCAATCGTACGAGGCTTTTGGCAGGTGCTTCCTCTGACCACACTTAGGAAACCGATGGTCTTCCCAGTAACAGGCACAGAGACATCTGCGGAAGTGCTGGGAAGGCCTGAGTGACTACATGCGGTTATGTTCATCATTCACATCTCACTGTCAGGAGTTGCGCATTTCTAAGTAAAATTAGGGTAGCATATTAATTCTGCATATCATGTCTGCGGTTTTTATATTGCATCAGAGCTGAATTGTTTTTTGATCCTGTATTTGAGACATTTCATAGAATCATAGAATGATTTGGGTTGGAACGGACCTTAAAGATCACCCAGTTCCAACCCCCTGCCCTGGGCAGGGACACCTCCCACCAGACCAGGTTGCTCAAAGCCCCATCCAGCCTGGCCTTGAACACCTCCGGGGATGGGGCATCCACAGCTTCTCTGGGCAACCTGTTCCAGTGTCTCACCACCCTCACAGGAAAGAATGTGCAACAGTATTTTTCCAAGTTAGATTCAAACCTTTATGGATCTCTGGTTGGACTGACTAGTCAAGGGGTAATTTACTCGCCCAGTAAACCCTAGGATAGCAGCTGACTTGGAAATATATCTTACACAAATGCGAAGAAAACATTCCTTCTTGGCTCTACAGTCATACATTTGAAAAAAATGGCATAATAGAGACGTCCTGATCTCTCTAGGGCCAAATAGGTGACTGAAAATATAAAAAGTAGTTTATTTTCTAACTGTGAATTGCTATCAAGATCTGTAATCAACATCTGTAAAACAAAGGATCTGAAAAGATCCCCATATCCAGTTTATTGGTGTACAGTCAGAGCCAAGTAACCAGAGGAGGAGTGGAAATCACATCAGTACTAACACTTCTCGTCCTTACAGATGCGGTTCTTTAGTTTTGATTCCCTGGGCTGACTCCCAGCCCATTGGCTGGCTGTTATCAGGGGTAAACTCTTTGTCAAGGGAATGGCCAAGCAGTAAACCTCTGTGGTGTGGTTCTGTATATACTTAATTGGAATTTCCTGGGAGTGTTACGTACGCACAGGTGTTGAAAACAAGCTGTACGCCGTCAGAGATGACTATTTCCACTTTTTATATATGGCATATTCAGTAGTGATTCTGAATTATAATATAGGGGATACAGGAATTCTAGGAACGTTAAGTAATTACGGTGTATGTGAAAAACCATCTCTTATTAGCAACTCAGGCTTGTAAAAATATTTCAAAAACTTCTGGGACCACAAGTGTTGAAGATCTGAAACTTACAGATGCCCCACATAGACAAAAGCAGTTTCTATTGTCTGATGCTCTTAAAAATTTGCTGAAGGGTCAGTGAGGACTGAAGAATGGACATCAGCACAGCACAGAAATTAAAGTGGCAGAGTACAATGTCAAACACATTAAAAAGTGGGAGAGGATAAGGAGCCGGTGCCTACCTTAAACCACGGCATTGCCTGGGAGCAGTGTGTGGTAAACTGACTTCACATCGTGCCACCACAACAAGCCAAGGGGATCTTTTCCAGTCTGAACATACAACCAGCCTTGCCATGAAAGGGAAATGAAATACAAAATAATCTGGCCATAGCTTTATATCCCAGGAACAACCAAGATTCATGGTGGCTGCCTCGGGTCCTGTGAATGGGGATTCATCAAGAAAGGGACCTGAAAGCTTCATACCAGCCTTTGACCAGAAGCTCAAGCAACAATTTTGCAGTTGATTATATCTTTCAGTTCTCTCTCTCTTTCACTTCTTCTTAGGTGCTATCTTAATTAACCTTAATCTTAATTAACCATGCTTCCAGTATGGCCAGAGGAAAGAGAGAGGAGGAAACACAAAGGCACAGGACAAGAGTGAGGAAATATTTCTTGACTGAAAATTAAAAGCTAGTGAGGCCTCCCAAGAAAATTAAGAATGCATGGTGCAAACTGAGGCTGTCAGTCCAGGCTCTTTCAGACTTTGCAAACCTGGCTGCTCCCATACTGAGGAGCTTCACTACTGAAGGCAGCTCTGTGTGTGGTCTATCAGGGCAGGCCATCCCCATCCCAGTTGGAATTTCTCAGTATTTTACATTCAGATATTCATGAGGGCAGGAATATGTCTTCCTCTCCTTAAAAGTGCAAAGTAAGGAAGAGCCCCTGGCTACAGTTTGTCCTTAGCCCTGCAGGTGCTCTTTAGCCTTCATAAATACTTACGGCATGTGCTGTGAAAAACCTTCATCAGAGGGACTTTATAACACTTCATAAGCTGGTCATTAGCACTGGCCTCTGAGAATTGATTTGGTGAGCTCAAAGCTTCTGAAACTGAGGTGACAGTGGAATCTGGGTTTCCTAAAGCCTGCTTAAATCAGTAGATTCTAACCTGTGGCTGCTTCTTGGGTTCTGTGGGTAACACAAGGAAGGGACCAACTCAGCTGTGGTTCCCAGCAGTGCTTCAACAAGGGCTAAGTGCCTCATTTGATGCAGCATTTTGGCCACATTCAGGCACCATTGGGCTATTCCAGACACAGAACTCTGTGACTGCAAGGGAATGTGACACCTACCCTGTCCCCCTTTTCTAAGGCAGGGTGAAATGTTCTTAGACTCTGATGATTTTATCTAGCCTGTTCTTAACATGCCCAGGGCAGATCTGTAGATACGTGAAGAGCTTTGCTCCTGAAAAATGGTCACTTACAGGCGGCTGACTCCTGAGGTCAAATGGAAATACTGAAGCAGTTTTTATGCAGCCTTCTTGGTGAGGTGAGGAGAGCAGAGAGGACTCACCTCAAGCACTCGAGTGTGTTCCTGAAGCCACAGCTGCTCTGTACTGGGTACAAGCCCTGCCAAGAGCTCACGTACCACCTGGGGAGTGCGTAGCCAGCCTGCCTCTGCCTGCGCCAGTGATGTCCTGGCCCGGGGCTCTGTGCCTGCTGGTGAGCAGTTGTTGGAAGCTCTTGCTGAGAGCTCTTGCTCTCCCCACCGGAGGCAGATTTCATTTGGCCAGATACCAGACCATGCAAGATTGTCTGTTGCATTCACTGCAGTTTTCGACTTGTCCTCATCTGATACTGAGGATTGTATCAGTAGTTCTGCACCCCTAATTTGCAAGTGATTTGCACTCCCAAGTTGTGGGAACAAATAATTCCACGTGTAATTCAGAAAATGTGGCCTGTGGAGTCTATTTGCAGTAACCATATTAGTTAAATTACCAGTGTGATTAACTATAAGAATGAATGTGCCTTCATAAATGCCAAAGTAATTATTTCTGGTAATTTATTCCACTCCTTGCAATATGGCCACAAGAATCTGAACTAGTGTTTTTCAGATAATATATTCCATATTTTGTGATGGGGACTTGAGAGAAATTTCTTCTTTCTAGGGCAATTAGATTATACTAATTTGGAGAACATTTTCAATGTTCTTTAATTAGAGTTTAGTAAATTGTGAGTAAGATGATTTTCAGTGTAGGTGGTCAGCAACATACTTAGCAACAAAGTACACTACTAGACTCTCCTGTTTCCATATCCTTTCATTTGGTAGGATTAAAAGGGTCCATGAGTTGAGTGTATATGTATAAATACTTTACGATTATAAAACCAAACCCTAACTTTTACAGGGGCACCAGTTACATGTTTATTTCTGTGTTAGTGGCAGATGCTCCCAAATTATTCATCCAGTTAGAGATTAGCATCACCTCAGTTGGGCTCATTCAACTGTGTGTTTGTTTTCACAATTGTTTTTGGGAAATGATCTGTCTTAAAAGAAAAAGAACAACTTTAAAATGTATTGTTGTTCTGTCCCTTTTGGGCTGGGTTCAGTGCAGAATGCAGCCACACAAGTAGTTGAATTAGCATAACAGAGGAGGTTTTAATTTCCAGGCAGGAATGAGGGAAAACAATTTGGATTTACTGGCGTGGTAAGACCTTCAACCACATCTTCTACCAACTACAGTTGGGGTATGGCACCAAAGGCTATTTATTTAACTACTTCACATTTTCATTGCTATTTGCAACCTTTTAATTATTTTAATGTTGAATTCATGAAACAATTTATGGCTTATATAAATTCTGTCTTTGCTTTTAAATTGTTACATTTGATTCGTTACGTTTTTCCAGGGACCAATGTATTGCTAAGATTGTGTGCAATCAAGTGAGTGTAGGTATTTCTCATGTGTATGATTACATATTAGTTTATTAATCTCTAAAGCAATTGGTCAGGAGTCATGTCTGTGAGCTGGGGCTTTTTCTGTACTTCTATTCCAAATTGCCATTTTGCTGTTAAATCTTCAATTCTTATCTCAAGAAGCATCAGCATCATGATTAGGAGCCCTATTGCTGAAAGGTCAGATCTTTCGGGACCATCAGAGAGCTCTGCTTGTTTCTATTGAAAACTCAAAAATAGTTATTCACATAGCCTCTTTTTGGCCCTCCTTAAATTCAGTGTTAGGGTCAAAGTAATGAGTTCACGCACTTACACAAAAGTTGGATATCCTATGTGTGCCTAACTTTCATCCTGTATCAAAGTTGTATCTTCTCAGCTGTTGGCCTGTCTTCATGTGAACCCGAGCACTTATTTCAGTTAAAATGAATGCAGAAAAGTAAAACTGCTTAAAAATAAGGTTCAGACGGATGCTAGGAACAGCTGGTGAAACACATGTGCCTCTATGGAGAATAGAAAGGCAATTGCACCACTTCTGCCTTGATTTCTCAGTAAATTGATGTGCAACAGATGTGTTGATTTTTTTTCTGTGAGTGTTCTGCTAGAGTGAAGACACACAGACTTATAATTCTAATTCAGAAAAATATCTGCCTTACTAATTAATACAAGTTACTATAGACTCCTTCACATATCACATATTCAAAGTCATAGATATACTAGTCATAGTATATCCCCAAATCTTTGAAAGATATGAAAAGATTGAAGAATCATGCAAGATGGATATGTTTGTTAAATTTGCATGAGAGAATTCGTGTTTGCAATAATAAGCTGAGAATGCCTACCATTCAACAAGATTAACGCTTACTAATCAGAATAGCTCTTACAACAAAAGAGTAATATCCCGTAGCAATGCCTTAATGAAAAGAGCGTGGGCCTTCAGGAGTTGAGAGCCTTTCACGTGTAACTATGACACAGTGTACCTTTCTACAAATCTGTAGCACTTTTTTTTGTCTTTTTGCCAGGCAGCTTTGTGGGAATATTTCTTTGATATGAGTGATTGGATTTCAGAACAACTCTGGAAGTCAGCTGCCAGCTTTCATTAGTTTATTATAAATAATAAAACCAGCAGACACTTGGAACATTACAACCCAATATAAATGAAATTGTTGACTTCTGCCCTTCATTTTTCATATGTCACATTAGCCTTGTATCTTTTTTACTTGTATTTATTGCACCAGATATTGATGGAATTTTCAGAAGTAGTTTTGACATAGTGAAAAAAATATTTCCCTCTGTTGAATACTAAATTCATGGAGTTAGCTGAAATTCTAGGGCAAAATTACTACTTCTGTTATTCTTTAGGTACAGATTAAAAGTTATGGTCTTAAGGAATGCATGGGAGGCTTGTAATAAGCAATGATGTGATTTGAACCACTCATGATACTGCTATAGAAATGTCTCACTACTGCTAAATGTTGTAGTGTTATTAAATCTTTCTGGACAAGAGGCCAGTGGGTTTCCATGGTGTTTTGTATGCGTTTCCCACTTCACTAAAATTCCCAGGTTCTTTATCTGATCTAGTGTCCTTCCTGGCTCAAGGGCCTCAGGGGCATTCCCGGGAAAGTTGAGCTGCACTCTGCAGCCTGTAGGACAGAGTGACACTGAGTGGAGAACATGAAATTGATGTCCCTCTCCTGTTCCCGGTCAAGAGGTGCAGGTCCTCCAAACCAGCCCCTGAGCTCACATGCCCTCCTCAGGGTGTCAGAGTCCTTGTCCCAGTACAATCTTCTCCCTTTCTCATTTCCTTTTTCAAATCCCTAGAGCTTCACCGATCTCACAGGTTCAGCTTCTGTCCTCTGGTACATGATGAGCCAGAGAAGTAAAGAGTAGTAGAGGCTAGAAATCACTGCAGAAGAGGAGTGAGTCCCTAGATATCCTAGGATCTTGGGTATACTCTACCCTCGTGTCAATATAGAAGAATTCCAGGATCATTTGGTGACATGTACTTTTGGAGTTATTGCTCTTTCATAATAGCAGTATATCGCTGGGCTGAAGTCAGGAGGGTATTGAAAAGATAAAAGAAATTGGATTGCAGAATTGGGAACATCATTTAAAATGAGAAATGGCATGGATTGACTGTCTTATTCGTGAAAGAAATGCTGAGGCCTCATTCCTACTACTTTCTTTTTTTTGTTTGTTTGTTTTTTTGGTGATGCTTGCAACTTATCTTCCTTTGATAAAGGTCTTTATCAAAATTCCTACACTCAAACACTACTGTATTAAGTTTTGAGTATGTTTTCCCTTGTCTGATACCGAGCTATCACATTGCTGTTTTGTCAAGTAAAATTTGCCTATGCAAGCAGGTACAAAAATTGTTACTCTTGGAGGTGGTAATAAAGTTTCCTATTGTGCATAAAAGTCAATACTGTATTTTTTAGATACGAAGTTAAAGCAGCTAGCGAAATGAGAGAAAGGTGAATGGAGAAGACAGAATGGGAAGGATTCTTGATTTGTTGTTTACTGTCATCACTAATGGATATCTGTAATTCGATTTAGCAGATAATGGCCAAATGTTTTTAAATCAAATAATTCATCTGAATTAGACCATTCCTCAGACATTGCAGGCTTTGACATAATGGTAACATTTTAATTGAATTCCTAAAAGGGATGTATTCGTCCAGAGAAAACATATTTTAAACATACTAGATTATGGGTAATGTAAATCTGGTTACCTCTGTGGGCAGACTTGTGTTTGGCGTATGCTGTCTGCCTTGGAAAGCAGGCAGTGACAAACTAAGGTCCAGTAAAAGAGCTTTACGACGCTGCTTGCCTCATTTTAAAAAAAATGGCAATTTTAAAATGAAAGGTTTGGTAGAGGTCAGTAATTTCTGTCTTTGAGTGTTTCTGCCAGGAGGAGCAGCGGTGTGCTGCCCGTAGGGCCACCCAGCTGTGGTGGCACGGTTCGATGGGGGCTTCTCTTTTGTCTCCGCAGAAGCAGGGGGCAAGAAGCTGCGGAGCACCGTCCAGAGGAGCACTGAGACAGGGCTGGCCGTGGAGATGAGGAACTGGATGACCCGTCAGGCCAGCCGGGAGTCAACGGATGGGAGCATGAACAGCTACAGCTCTGAGGGAAAGTAAGCAGTGGTTATTACTGTGGTTACCTGGTGCTTCCCCATGAAACTGGTAGTTAGACAGAGGTCAGGTGGGCGCTGTAGGTCCTGCTCAGTAAGAATTCCCTTCACAAGCTAGTGTCACTAACTAGTCTTTCCCGCTGACCGAAAGAATCTCCCGTTGTTGGTGCAGGAATGGTGAGGATCATTTCTGCAGTGCTGTGAGAAAGGCACCTGGTGGCTCAGAGCCATCTAAACGCGGTGTGACAGGAGGGGAAGCGGGCGCAGTGCCCGGGGTAAAACACAGAAAAGGACAGGTTCTCTTCTCAAAACTCCATGTGTATGTCTGTGCCTTGCAGAGCAAAGCATTTCCAGTGTATGATTTCCAGGTGTCATTCACTGGGCTGAAGACTTTTTCACAGATTCTGCGAATTAATCCTGAAGAAATGGTCTAGGCAGAAGTATGAGTCTGTCATGTGTCATGCTTTTCATAAAAGCCCAAGTTAAAGACTTCTGAGTGGTATGTCCAAGGCATTGCCCAGAAAAATCTTACTGTGGATAGTGGTATTCACAGCAGTAGATCACACTCCTATACTGGACAATATATCTTACATGTCCAAGTTGATGCATTATGTGCACTTGAGATGGACATTTATTTATGGTTAGTCATTACAAATCTCATTAGTTCTTGTTGCCTTGTAATAGGTCACAGATAATTTATGGCAAGAATTTGAATTTTAAGTTACTTTGGTCGTTTGCCACAATGGATTTCAGTTCCATTATTGAATATATGTCATTCTCAAAGACATTTTTAACAAAATTTTTATAATGAATGCTGATTTTAAAAGGTGATTTTAAAAATAGTGACCAGTATTCAGTCTAATGTAATAATTTTACTGGACATATTTGGCATCCAGCCATTGAGTTCATGTTGACTGAGAAATGTGAGCAATTTTACCTTCGTGTAACTAAATTACTGGTAAGGGCATTGGTTTCTTGCAGAACTGGTCTCATATGAATACTACAATAATTAACAGTGGTCTTTAATATATTGGGAAAAGAGAGCTTGCTGGAAAAATATTAATGTGGAAGTTAGACTCAGTGAAGATTAGAACTTCCTTCACCTGTTTGTTTATATGCTGGAGGCCAAATTGCTGCTTGTTGAACACTGGGAAGTTTTGAAAATTACAGTAATTGTTTTGTAATCTTGTCAGTGTAAATAAGTTCCTTGTGAGCAGCAGTACCAAAAATAAAAATGCTAAATGCAAAACATCTAGAAAACAAAAAAGGGCAAATTCAAGTGTATTTATTGATTTTCTTTTCAACATTATTTTTTAGTTTGATTTTCCCTGGTGTGAGGTTGGCTGCAGACAGCCAGTTCAGTGATTTTCTGGATGGACTTGGTCCTGCCCAGCTTGTAGGGCGACAGACTTTGGCGACACCATCGATGGGTAAGCGTTTATGTCCTACAGATAACATATTATCTTCTAGGTCTGGTAATTAGAACATAGACATTACCTAGATTCTCATTCTTTAGGTATGGATTTCACATATGGCTTTGAACAGCTCAGTTAAGACCAAAACTATAACCTCAGCAAAAGTTAAACATAATTGTGGGTGTTCATTAGGACACTCAAAAGTAGAAAGGTGCTTTGAAAATTTCAGTTTTTTATCTCTTCTGCTTCAGTTTTCCATTTTTAAAATGTGGCTAATGAGGCAAATCCTTTCTTTGAATCACTTGGATACTATTGAATAAAAGTGGGAATTTAGGTGCTATTTATTATTGTGCTAACAGATTTTTTGTTATATTCATAATTATCTTTTCAAACCTTGTCTTAAACTAGAGGCATGGTGAAGAGATTTCAAGCAGTTTTACAGAGCTGCTTCATATTAATTTCCTTGCTGCCTTTTTATTTGAAATTTTTAAGACAAAAATAATTTAATTTGGAGCAATAGGGGCATGAGAAAGGGGAGAAAAGGTGTTATTGCTGGGTTTTTTTAATGATTTACTAACCTAAACAGCAGTGAAAAGGCTACATACTAAGTTACCTAGTAGTGTTAAAATCTGGGTCATACTGGTGGAATGCAGGTGATACAAGCCATCACATATTCATCCTAGAACTTCCCATAGCTTTTCATATGTTTAGCTATTTTTGAATTACAATGCCAGGATTTCTTTTTCTTTTCTAGGAGATATTCAGGTGGGAATGATGGACAAGAAAGGACAATTGGAAGTAGAAATAATCCGAGCTCGTGGCCTTGTTGTAAAACCAGGTTCAAAGACACTGCCAGGTAAGGAAGAAAAATCTTAGCAACAAGAACAGAGTTCTACCAGAAAAATCCAACAACCCCCTGCTTTCTGAGGCTTTGCTGGTCAACTTAGGTAAACTCTTAGCAATTCAGTAACGTCAGTCAGGTTACAGTAATGTACACTGAAATTGAAAATGTACTGAAAAGGTATACAAGCTTTTAGATGGGGCAAAAACCAAGTCCTACATCAGGAGGAAAGAAAATACCAGACTGGTGTCTGATGTATTTTAGTAATTACAAATACATCCTTTGTTATGGGGTAGAGAGGAAAGTATGTACTGGGCACCTGCTATAGGCATCTTAGGAGTGAAGAGGGTATCAACAAGAAGTGTGGAATAGGTACCTACTTGAAAAGTAGACCAGCATTTGATACTTACTGCTTATTTTATAATATGATGTCCTATAACACCGTGTGAAAAGGACAATATAATGATATTTTTAGCCAGCTCTTCTGATTAAATAGAAATTGTGTCAGAGTCTTTTCTTCACTGATTTTTCACCTTGTAGATAATTTTAAATTATTAACAATTTGGAGCATTGATCCAAATCTCACCAAAGTCAGTGCAAGTCATTCATTTACTTAATAGGCCTATTTTGCATACTGTACAGTATAGGGATACTATATATAGGAATATGTGATTTTTCCAGGTCAAAATCTGAATTGTTTCATGGCAAAAGAGACATATAAAAAGAAGTAAAGAAAAAATTATACTAGGGAGAAAAGTAAAGAAAATGCATGAGTGCTTTGCGTGGAAATAAATGTTAATATTGCTTGTGGAGATTTGTTCATTTAAGTTATATATCCAGCAAAAGGCGGATTTTATCGTATGGTGATAGAACACTCCATCTGTTATGTAAGTAATCTGGACTTCTTTACTTATTGTTCTTTATTTTCTTTCTTCTAAGCACCATATGTAAAGGTGTATCTATTAGAAAATGGAGTCTGCATAGCCAAAAAGAAAACAAAGGTAGCAAGAAAAACGCTGGAACCGCTTTATCAGCAACTTCTGTCATTTGAAGAAAGTCCTCAAGGCAAAGTTTTACAGGTAATTTGCATCAATATTCATCTAGAGCTGAAAATGTGGCCTGTACAGTTTTTATTGAATGAGTTTCAAACCTCCTTTCTTGCTTCACTTGATGAGTTCTGCTATTTCTAATGCTTGTTGAGCACATAAATACTGCAGTAACAACTGCTGATGCAAGTAGAAAGTGCTGAGCAAAAGTTAGTTCTAGATTCTTTTGGCTCTGCTGTGTGCATGGGCTCCTTCTCTCACTGGACTTTCTTTAGTATCGTGGGTAACTGCTCTGTTACTGCCCAGGTCATTCCTGTCACTGCCTCATGCTTATACACAGAACTAAACTGTATCAGCAGTTAAATATTTTGTTCCTTACTATAATTAAGCAAGCAGAGACATTTGAAGAATCAGATTGGATCTCGTGATTTTTTTTTGCTGAAATGTTTCTATTTTCTTGTGTTTTCTTTGCTAACAGATAATCGTTTGGGGAGACTATGGACGTATGGATCACAAGTCCTTTATGGGAGTGGCACAGATACTTTTAGATGAACTGGACCTGTCCAACATGGTGATTGGGTGGTTCAAACTCTTCCCTCCTTCTTCCCTAGTAGACCCAACTTTAGCTCCTCTCACTAGAAGAGCTTCCCAATCATCTCTTGAAAGTTCAACAGGACCTTCGTATGCTCGCTCATAGCAGCTGTGAAACTGTTGTCATAGCAACCAGCGTTACAAAAAAAATAAAATTACAGGTCGCAAACCCTGGTAACACTGCATGCTTAATGTTGTGTCTTCTGAGCCTGTTTCTAGGGCTGCAACGCGATCCTGTGTTCTCAAGGAAGTTGCACACATTGTGCCCTACAGAAGGCCCTCAGGTGAAGGACTGCAGTCATGAAGAACTGATAGGTTTGGAGTTCAGGGACACTCAGTTTTGGTCCAATCTGAAGCCATGGACTAAACTAAAAGAATCAATCTGTTTCATGCAACAAAAGTCCTTTTCAATGGCATATCTGTTCTGTTGCTCCCGTTTCTTTATTTATCTGCCCTCCCCTCCTAAAGCTTGGTTATGCCACAGAAATGGAGTTACCCTCCCATGAAGCCATGTTACAAGTCAGTGGATTAGCAGACATCGGAAGAAAAGAAGAATGTAAGAATGCTGTAAAAGTCAACTGTTGTTTGACACAGTTGCTTGAGATCCGAAAACTCTTCATACTGAAAAGGTTCAAGACTTGAAGTGGCGGGCTTCATACCTCCAGCTATAGATACAGTGAAAACCCAGATGTGATGGACTCTCTGAAAAATAAAATTCTGTGGATATACTGTACTGTATGAAATTAAAGAAACTTTTTTGCATGGACACAGATTTAGCTGAACACTTAAATTATTTTCTTGGGGCTGCAACTTGCAAAAAAAAAAAAAAAAAAATAAATCAGCCATTTTCAACAATTTATATTATTTTTAAAAATAAATTTCACTAGTGCATGGTTTTAAAGGGAAGAGAATGCAACAGGGTGATACAAAGACACACCACGTTTATCATTCTTTAAACCAGTCATGGTCTGTATTTTTGCAGACGTATATTAAAAATAAAAAATAATTTCTAGCAAATATTTAAAATTCTGTTTATGTGACAAGAAATAAGTGTAATATATTAAATTTATTTAAATGTAAAAGGTACAAGCCTTGTAAAGTTCAACATAATGTGCAAATTGTACACTTCTTTTACCTCCTCCTTTCTCTATCTCTCTTCCCAGTCTCCCTTCTTCCTTTTGCTCTTTTCCCCCTCTACCTCCCAGGATGATCATCATATTCTAAAATGGCTACCTTTTGACTTATTACTCTCTTATGCCCCATATTTGGTTCAGGGTTGCAGATTGTTCTGCATTTCTGAATTATTTGAGAAAAATATTGTTTAAGAACTTACTTTTTTTCAAGCATGTTGAAAAGGATTTTGCAACATGGCTTGGGAGTACATTAATGTAATTCAGCATGTATTTGATAAAGAAGATATTTGAACTTTTTGCAATTTATTGTACAGTGCATGGTAACTTATTTTCATTTTTTCTCACCTTCAAATTGAATTCTACAGCAAAATACTGGAATCATGTGGCCATTGTAAGATGTCTTCAATAAATTTGTTTTCAGCACCAGCATCTTTCATTCAAAGGTTGAACTATCATTTCTTGAGGGTTTATGGAAAGAGGAAAAATGAAGTACCTGGTTGGTTTTAGAAAATAAATTTAAACACTTTTATTTGCACTAAACCAAATTAATTGCTACATTTTTGAGATTACGAAAGCAACAAAGGTTAATAATTCCTACAGTTCTTCTGCTGTAAAGTTCAATTTTCATAAACTACATTTGTGTTGCAAAAGACATAATTAAGTAATATCAGTCTGAAAAATTCAAATCTTTGGTTCGTAAAATAGCCTTAAAGAAAGCTTGTCAGTACCACTCCGACAGCTATTTGCCACCATTTCCAGAACCCTCACTGCAGTCAATGGTTCTTCAAACCCCTGTTTTTTGTAGCAGACAGTAACTACCGTTGGGTGGTGCTGCAAGTTCAAGCTTCTCATTAAATTACGTTATTTAAAGGGAATGTAACTGGTTAACATTTAATAACAAAATATCCTTTTTTTCTGGGTCTTTGTATGCCTTTAATACCTATTTAAGGTTTAATACTGAAACCTTGCAATAATTTTTGAAATATACATTGCATTTACCTTTAAGGCCACACACAATTATTCTGATTTTATTTGAAAATCTATTAAAGTTTCCCATTAAGAGATCGTACATGCCTCACATGAGGGCAAAAGTAATAACAGTATCACTTAAAATGCCTTTTACTTTGTGCAATATCATATAAATCAAGATTGTGTCTTGTCTTCAGAGTTTATATAATGGATTATTGTTAAGTTAATGGACAGACTGGTAAAATTATATTTATGGAAATAATTTAGACACCTGTCTACCAGCAGCAAATAAATACTACTAACATGCAGTCTACAATATCCCCTAGGATATTAAACAAAAATACATAACCATTTTCCTGATACTGTGAGATGCGCTCACACATTCTTGTATGCATAGTCCTATATAAATTATTTCAAATTTTAAAAACAAGGACATGACGCATGGAAGGTTTGTACATACTTGTCATTATGCAGTATTTATTTTAAAAAAAATTAATGTATTTTTTTTAATTTTCACACGTCTGCAACTCTACTTATGGTTTAGTCATGTAAATAGCACTATTCCAGTGATCACTGCTGTCTTGTACATAGTACGTTTTAAAAAGTTAAAAGGAATTACAGTTGGGGGAAACAAAAAAAACAAAAAAAAAGGGCAGATTAGGCCTGTAATGAACACCAACTAATGTAAATCAAACTCATTCTGGTGATGGTATTTAACACTTTAAATAAAACATTTTCTTTACAGAATGTGTGTGCAGTGCTTTGTTGCTTTTCCCTGAGATGGGCAGCACCACCCTTTAGCCGAGTTTGTGGGAAACAGCAGATGCAGCTTTTCTTCTCAGAACTGTGCTGCAAACAAAATGCCATTTTTAGGATAAGATGTTCACTGCCAGAGGTTTTAGGCCCTTGCATGGGGGCTGCCTCTCCCCCAGCTGGGCATGGGGCTCTGCGCTCCAGCCACACTCCTGCCCTCATGGGCGCCTGCCTCCAGGGCTGGAGCTGGCTCTGAACTGCCTCATCCTGCAAAGATGTGCTCAAACACCCATATAACCATCACACTAAATGTGCTGGGACTGTGAAGTGCTACTGCCAGCTGGTGTGGAGTGGCCCTGCCATCCAGTTGGGCTTCCAGCATTCGAGATAGGTGGCCACTCTCAAGGCAGCTGTTGGGGGGGAGCTGTGAAATAAACTCCCGTCCTGTTCCTAGGTCTGTCAGGAGGGCACTTCCCGGCCTCTCCAGAGCAATGCCAGTGGTATTCCCTGCCCAGCTATGGTTCCTGCCACTTCTTCATTCACTGGGATTGTAGCAAGGTGGGGATCGGTCTCTTCTCCTAAGTATCAAGCAATACAACAAGAGGAAATAGCATCAAGTTGCACCAGGGGAGGTTTAGATTAGATATTAGAAAAAAATTATTCACCAGAAGGGTCGTCAAGCATTGGAACAGGCTGCCCGGGGCAATTGCCATCCCTAGAGGTATTTAAAAACAGGTAGATGTGGTGCTTCGGGACATGGTTTAGTGGTGGTTTTGGTTTTGTTAGGCTGATGGTTGGACTCTATGATCTTAAAGGTCTCTTCCAACCTAGACAATGCTATGGTCCTATGAAAGCTCTGGCCTTAGATTTTCAGCTGTTGAACTACAATATTAAACAGTTTGCACTGTAAAAAGAGTAAGTTTGTAATCGTCTACCCTATCCCTCAATGCCACCTAATACTAGCTTTTTTTAATTATTTTTATGAGCAGAGCACAAATGAGGGCAGAGTACCCAGCCAGCAGCGGTGACTGCTGGGGCTTACGGAGCCTCTGCAGCAGGCAGTGCTCCAACATCTCTCGGGCCATGGAGATGGTGGGAGTGGAGGCTTTTCTTGCTGCCCAGCTCCTTAGAGGCAGCACAGACAGTGGTGACTGAGCAAAACTCAAGCACTGCCAGAAAGCTGGGTAGCTATGGCTTGGAAAGTTACTGCAGACTGAGAGGCTGGCTGGTGGTTTGCACAGGAAAAGCTGAGCGTTTGATCCCAGATATAAGGTAAAAGAAAAGCACTGAGGTACTGCCAGGAGATAGAAACTCCAGCAAAGCAAGTGTGTGTCGGGCACAGCGCTGGTGGGAATTGTGAGGAAGGTAAACCCAGTGGTTTGTTGTACTGCATCTGAAAGTGGGGAAACAGAACCAAAATTCTGGTGTGCTAAACTGCTAACATCCCAGCAGATCACTCTTCTCTGCTAATGATGACATTGCTGCTGCAAGGGTGACAGGGCAATCAGGGACCTGGCTCGGAACCAGGCTGTGACAGTGTTGCCCAAAGCCCTACAGCACATCACCTCCAGCCCTGTGATGGGGTGGGCAACAAGGCAGCCACCCCCCTCCTGCTGTAGCTGGACACATTAGAGCTCAGCTGCCTTTGCCACTCTTTAGAAATAAACACAATTACAGTCAACAAAACTTGAGAAGACGTGCTGATACAGCTGTACACGCCCAAAAAAGGCCACAATATACTATTTTTCTAAAGGGTCCTTTTCTGCTTTTAGACAGTTGCTCAAGATTGATTGCTGTTTCTCCTCACCAACACCTTCTTGCCCACCTCTACTTAATTTAAAACAAAACAAAACTGTAGATCATTTTAATCTTAGAGGTCCTGCTTTACTCATCACTGTTAAACATTGGCTCAGATGGTTCATTCATGCTGTTATTCTGCAAAGTGTTTGTGCCAATAAAAGTGTGGTAAAACACTATGTCACCCTAATTGTGTGGCTTTTCTGCTTCCATGCCTTTACTGCAGGTCTTTATGGCTTAGGTAGTGAGATACTCTTGCTCTAATGATGGTGCATGGGTGGCCAGTCCGTGCTAACCAACACCATTCTGTTCTTGTGGCCTCCTGCTGCCCTTGGAAATAGCCATTCACAATTGAATAACCAATGAAAGTATAACTGTTTTTATACAGAAGGTTAAATACTGATGTTTAAATAGGACATAAAAGTTAACAAAGCATTAGATTTCACAGCTTCCTTGTAAAGTTAGGTAATGCTGGGGGGGAGTCTAGAGCAGTTCATATTTGTTTCCTTAGCTCACAACTCTGTGCAATTCTCACCTCCCTGTCACTGAGGCAGCAAAGAGCAGACACCAGAGCTGTAGCTCTCTTCCAGTCTTCCAAGTGTGACTGCCCATTCTGTCCCTTCATCAATAAATTTTTCCAGTAAGCCTTTCCCAGGAACAAGCAGGTATGGGAGAAAGAAGAACAAGCAGGTATGGGAGAAAGAAGAGCATTTTCCCAGGCAAGGGAAGCCTACGTTTAGGACAGACTATGAGAATGAGATTTAGCTGGCAAAAAAATAAAGCTATATGCTACTAAACTAAAGATACTTTAACTTCTGGAATTATTGGCTTAATACCTGCCTACACCAGATGTCTTCTTTAGGATGGGATGAGTCTCTCTGGGGAGATTAGATTCTTTCCCTCTTTCCCCGTTGACCACAGGGGCAGAAAGAGTGATGACTGGCTTGTATTGAATGTCTAACTTCGCAGCAGCTGAACTTAGGAGAAGTGGACCCTGCCTCAGCAGTCAGGACTAAGAACTCCATGGCCCTTCATTAGCAAGTCCTATCTGAGCTGCCTGTATAATTATCAGGTCTGAGGGCAGCAGGCAGCCGATGACTGATGAGGAAGGAAATGGCTGAGAATTAATTTCCCAGATCTGACATGCTGCCCTGTCAGGTCACTCCTCAGCCCAGCCCCGAGGAGAAAGAGAAGCAGCCTTACTAATTAAACCATAGGGCATTAATGCCCCAAAGTATATTTGTCATGAGGTCACACAGAAGGAAAAGAGCATCCTTGATCTGCAGAAAGTGCATGACACAAATCTGAAGAAAAGTTTGTCACAAACCTCTGTCCTTTGTGATTATTCCTGCAACCAAGTATTAAGTGCCATCTAAAATGTACATATTGCTGAACTGGTGTTGTCATGAAGAAAGAATGGGTGGGTGGCACTGGATGCCATTAATTTTATTGGTGTGGAAGTTTAGGATACCTCAATGAGGCGGGGGTGGGTTTGGCACTGGTGGACTATTTAGAGGGCAAGACTTAAAAGCAGCGGTTGAGGTCAGTTGGCTTGTTCAGCTTGGAGAAGAGAAGGCTGAGGGTTGACCTCATTGCAGTCTACAGCTTCCTCAAGGGGGACAGTGAAGAGGGAGGTAGTGATTTCCTCTCTCTGGTGACCAGTGATAGGACACAAGGAAATGGAAAGAAACTGTGTCAGGGGAAGTTCAGACTGGATGTTAGGAAAAGGATCTTCACTGAGGGGGTGGTCGGTCACTGGAACACCCTCCCCAGGGAAGCTGTCAGGGCACCAAACCTGTCAGACTCCAAAAAGTGTCTGGATGATGCTCTTAGTCATATGGTTTAATGTTAGGTAGTCCTTAGAGGAGCAGGGAGCTGGACTCAATGATCTTTATGGGTCCTTTTCACCTCAAGATATTCTACGATTTTCAAGATATTTCCTTGGACAGTTGTTAGCAGGGCTGTTGTGAGAGCTGTTAGTTTTGGTAAGGTAACAATCAATGTTTTAGATGTGCTATTTATATTAAGGTAACTGAAATGAAAACAGCTATGGTCCTATGAAAGCTCTGGCCTTAGATTTTCAGCTGTTGAACTACAATATTAAACAGTTTGCACTGTAAAAAGAGTAAGTTTGTAATCGTCTACCCTATCCCTCAATGCCACCTAATACTAGCTTTTTTTAATTATTTTTATGAGCAGAGCACAAATGAGGGCAGAGTACCCAGCCAGCAGCGGTGACTGCTGGGGCTTACGGAGCCTCTGCAGCAGGCAGTGCTCCAACATCTCTCGGGCCATGGAGATGGTGGGAGTGGAGGCTTTTCTTGCTGCCCAGCTCCTTAGAGGCAGCACAGACAGTGGTGACTGAGCAAAACTCAAGCACTGCCAGAAAGCTGGGTAGCTATGGCTTGGAAAGTTACTGCAGACTGAGAGGCTGGCTGGTGGTTTGCACAGGAAAAGCTGAGCGTTTGATCCCAGATATAAGGTAAAAGAAAAGCACTGAGGTACTGCCAGGAGATAGAAACTCCAGCAAAGCAAGTGTGTGTCGGGCACAGCGCTGGTGGGAATTGTGAGGAAGGTAAACCCAGTGGTTTGTTGTACTGCATCTGAAAGTGGGGAAACAGAACCAAAATTCTGGTGTGCTAAACTGCTAACATCCCAGCAGATCACTCTTCTCTGCTAATGATGACATTGCTGCTGCAAGGGTGACAGGGCAATCAGGGACCTGGCTCGGAACCAGGCTGTGACAGTGTTGCCCAAAGCCCTACAGCACATCACCTCCAGCCCTGTGATGGGGTGGGCAACAAGGCAGCCACCCCCCTCCTGCTGTAGCTGGACACATTAGAGCTCAGCTGCCTTTGCCACTCTTTAGAAATAAACACAATTACAGTCAACAAAACTTGAGAAGACGTGCTGATACAGCTGTACACGCCCAAAAAAGGCCACAATATACTATTTTTCTAAAGGGTCCTTTTCTGCTTTTAGACAGTTGCTCAAGATTGATTGCTGTTTCTCCTCACCAACACCTTCTTGCCCACCTCTACTTAATTTAAAACAAAACAAAACTGTAGATCATTTTAATCTTAGAGGTCCTGCTTTACTCATCACTGTTAAACATTGGCTCAGATGGTTCATTCATGCTGTTATTCTGCAAAGTGTTTGTGCCAATAAAAGTGTGGTAAAACACTATGTCACCCTAATTGTGTGGCTTTTCTGCTTCCATGCCTTTACTGCAGGTCTTTATGGCTTAGGTAGTGAGATACTCTTGCTCTAATGATGGTGCATGGGTGGCCAGTCCGTGCTAACCAACACCATTCTGTTCTTGTGGCCTCCTGCTGCCCTTGGAAATAGCCATTCACAATTGAATAACCAATGAAAGTATAACTGTTTTTATACAGAAGGTTAAATACTGATGTTTAAATAGGACATAAAAGTTAACAAAGCATTAGATTTCACAGCTTCCTTGTAAAGTTAGGTAATGCTGGGGGGGAGTCTAGAGCAGTTCATATTTGTTTCCTTAGCTCACAACTCTGTGCAATTCTCACCTCCCTGTCACTGAGGCAGCAAAGAGCAGACACCAGAGCTGTAGCTCTCTTCCAGTCTTCCAAGTGTGACTGCCCATTCTGTCCCTTCATCAATAAATTTTTCCAGTAAGCCTTTCCCAGGAACAAGCAGGTATGGGAGAAAGAAGAACAAGCAGGTATGGGAGAAAGAAGAGCATTTTCCCAGGCAAGGGAAGCCTACGTTTAGGACAGACTATGAGAATGAGATTTAGCTGGCAAAAAAATAAAGCTATATGCTACTAAACTAAAGATACTTTAACTTCTGGAATTATTGGCTTAATACCTGCCTACACCAGATGTCTTCTTTAGGATGGGATGAGTCTCTCTGGGGAGATTAGATTCTTTCCCTCTTTCCCCGTTGACCACAGGGGCAGAAAGAGTGATGACTGGCTTGTATTGAATGTCTAACTTCGCAGCAGCTGAACTTAGGAGAAGTGGACCCTGCCTCAGCAGTCAGGACTAAGAACTCCATGGCCCTTCATTAGCAAGTCCTATCTGAGCTGCCTGTATAATTATCAGGTCTGAGGGCAGCAGGCAGCCGATGACTGATGAGGAAGGAAATGGCTGAGAATTAATTTCCCAGATCTGACATGCTGCCCTGTCAGGTCACTCCTCAGCCCAGCCCCGAGGAGAAAGAGAAGCAGCCTTACTAATTAAACCATAGGGCATTAATGCCCCAAAGTATATTTGTCATGAGGTCACACAGAAGGAAAAGAGCATCCTTGATCTGCAGAAAGTGCATGACACAAATCTGAAGAAAAGTTTGTCACAAACCTCTGTCCTTTGTGATTATTCCTGCAACCAAGTATTAAGTGCCATCTAAAATGTACATATTGCTGAACTGGTGTTGTCATGAAGAAAGAATGGGTGGGTGGCACTGGATGCCATTAATTTTATTGGTGTGGAAGTTTAGGATACCTCAATGAGGCGGGGGTGGGTTTGGCACTGGTGGACTATTTAGAGGGCAAGACTTAAAAGCAGCGGTTGAGGTCAGTTGGCTTGTTCAGCTTGGAGAAGAGAAGGCTGAGGGTTGACCTCATTGCAGTCTACAGCTTCCTCAAGGGGGACAGTGAAGAGGGAGGTAGTGATTTCCTCTCTCTGGTGACCAGTGATAGGACACAAGGAAATGGAAAGAAACTGTGTCAGGGGAAGTTCAGACTGGATGTTAGGAAAAGGATCTTCACTGAGGGGGTGGTCGGTCACTGGAACACCCTCCCCAGGGAAGCTGTCAGGGCACCAAACCTGTCAGACTCCAAAAAGTGTCTGGATGATGCTCTTAGTCATATGGTTTAATGTTAGGTAGTCCTTAGAGGAGCAGGGAGCTGGACTCAATGATCTTTATGGGTCCTTTTCACCTCAAGATATTCTACGATTTTCAAGATATTTCCTTGGACAGTTGTTAGCAGGGCTGTTGTGAGAGCTGTTAGTTTTGGTAAGGTAACAATCAATGTTTTAGATGTGCTATTTATATTAAGGTAACTGAAATGAAAACAAGACAAAATTAGTCCAAAACTCAACCAGCCAGTCCTACTATGCGACTAGTGCATTTGACACGTGAAGAAAAGACCAGTATTACGCTTGCCAGTGTATGTCAACCTAGTTTGAATGCCAATAGTGGTCAAAAATTATTATTCCCTTGTTGAGAATAAAAAGCAGATTTAGGGAAGGCTGAGGGATGAAGTAGGAATGTGAAATTATCAAAGTAACAATGGGCAGATATTTTATTGATCCCTCATTTTGTTTCTGGTTAATTAGCACTTTAGCTGCAGCATTCCTGAAGAGTGGCAGACAGCTGCCCTGAAGATGAGGAAAAGCCATTTGTATCAGGCACCGTCTTCCAGAGACCAGCACACTGAAAGTGCTGCTGTATGAGAAGCAACTCAGTTAAGAATCTTGGGGGCATTTCAAGTGCCTTCTTACAGTCTACCACACATTGCCAATGACACAAAGATTTTCCTTGCTTAACAGTTTCTCAGCCCATATTCTGATTCTGTACCAACTTCCAAGATGTGATTTTGTTTCCGAGTCTGTTTCTTTACCTGCTTAGACACTGTTTTTCCTTCCTTGTTTTCTCTAAGAATGTTCTGTAAACTGAGAGTAGGACCAAGCTGCGTTTCCATGACCTTTCCACATCTAATATGTGTCTGGTTTATACTTAAAATGTGAGCAGATGCCTCAGGCAACAGATTCAGAATAATTTGGCATAGTTTTCTCCCTCCCTCCCTCAGCAGCTTTGCTTTCCTAACCAGTGTTGATTAACAAACTTAATTGTGACAGCTGGGTGTCAATGCAGTTCAGCAAACCACACTTACAGACTGAGATGGATGCTAAGGCTGTCTTCAGACATCTAATTTAGGTGAAACTAAGAGGGTCAAAATTAAGAGTCTATTTAATTGTACTCAATGGGAAGAGACAGGAGGCCCTCCAGGGTAATTCTAATTTAGGATCCTCTGGAAAGCCATTTTGAGCACCCTTCACTACCATCTGCATAGGAGGCAATTCAGCTTCCAAGGTAGGCCATGCAAATAGCTCCCGAACCAACAATGCCACCCTCTGGATAAGACATAAAAGAAAAATCACTGCTTTTTCTTGTCAGTACTTTCTGCTCCCAGAAAACATCTGAGAAAGTCTCTCTTCTGGAACCTGAATGACAATAAATTTGAACGTTGTGAAGGCAAAAATGTGGGGAAGGGGAAAATTTACCTACTGAAGCTTCTCAACCTTCTCATGCAAACCTCAGGACTTCGGAATAACACTGTGGCTGACCTTGGCCTCAGTGACAGACCATGGCAGGAGGGGTTGGCTGTATTTCTGCTCTCCAACAGCTATTTGCAGACAAGTAAGATGCCACCTGGCTGCCGGAGCCCTGTAACAGAAGCATCCCAGTGTCCTTGCCTCTCTTCAACCTCTGGACCTCATTCAGCTAGGACACATCTGCACTGCTAAATAAAACTCACCAGCTCAAGTTCACAGGTGCAGAGACCCAGCAGCATGGCTTGCTCTCCGTCCACAAATCCAAACTCTCTACCTTCCTACCCTCCTACTGCCTTCCCTACTGTTCCCTTCCCCTCCTCAAATAAGATTGCCTCTCCCAAATTGCTGGGAATGAGGGCTGGCCTATACCGTCCCCCAAAGTGTTTTGTGGGAGAGTGCCATGTGTCATGGGTTAAAACCATAGCAGGGGTGCCAGCAGTAGCACAGTATGTATGGTCCAAGCCAGCACTTTAGGGTATGTCCTGTCCTTGCTTACAGATGCAGCCTGGCCACCTCTACACATGGGGATGCACAGCCAGATAGGAATTTAAGTGGATAAGCAAAGGACAGATTAGTCCTTTCCAAACTGGGAACATGGCACCTTTCTTTGCCAAATTTGAAGCCTGTTCCCCTATTCTATGTGGCTTAAATAAATGCTTAAATAAACACAGATCTGTTAAGGGAGAACAGCTGAAGTCAACAAGAATTTTGGAAATAAAAAGCTGTTTCAAGATGGCCAAGTTCTTAGGCACTGTGAACAAAATTGGAGATTTTGGCCTCAAGCGTACAAAGGCCAATATTCTCCTGCCCCAGGAGGGCCAAGCTATGTGAAGTTATAAGAAACAATTGGGTGGTATTGAAGATCCACAATGTGCTACTACCACCACAGGGGAGATGGGAGGTGTGGGAGCTGGAGGGGGCACTAGAAAGGGCTACAACACGTGCCCTGTCCCCATCACCAGGAAGGGTAAGAGCCAGCCAGCCTGCCAAGGATTTGCTTCAGGAAAAGTAAGCAACAGGATCCATTTTCCACTCTCCTAGAAGTTTGCTGCTCTGGCCAAATATTTACCTTGCTCAAGTTGGTCCTACTTGTACAAGTTTGCAAAAAGAGAACAGACTCACGGCCTCACAATCAACACAGAAAACATGAATGAACCAAGCAATGTAATTAAAGCCTGATGAGGGGGGGGGGGGGGGAAC